>NC_057861.1:639328223-639395723 GCF_019393635.1 Dromiciops gliroides
TTGGAGTCCCATGCTCTCACTAATTTATATGTCATGCAATATGTGGGGAAACAGCATGGTATAATGGAAGGAGTGCTGATCATGGAGAGAAAACCTGGATTTCAAATCCCAACTTGGTAGCTGGATGACTGTGAATAGGTCACTTAATCCCTAGACGACCCCCCCCCCCCACTCCAAAGCCTACTCCCTTCCAAACTTTTTCTATTACTCTCAAGGGCACCACAATGCTCTTGGTCAATCCCCTTTACAATCTCACTCCCACTTCCAAAGCTCCAGTGACTTCCTCTTGCCTCTAGGGTTCAATACATACTTCTTTGGCATTCAAATCTTTGGTTCCATCCTTTCCTTCTAGGATTATTGCCTACTAAACCCCTTCAAGAAAATTATGTTCTCACCAATTTGATCTACTTACTGTTTCTCATACATGACATTTTATGGTGCAGGGGAGAGAGTGCCAAACTTAGCATCTCAGGACCAGAGTTCCAATTCTAGCTTTTCTCTTTACTATGTGTGTCTGGGACGATTCGTGTATCCTTTCTGACCTCAGCAACCTTCTCTGTAAAATAAGGTGGCTTAAGGAGTTGATGTCTAAGGTCCCTTTCAACTTCAGATCTATGATACCTATCATCTCCAGCATTGTTACTTTGGTACATGCCATCTGTCCTTCATGCCTGGAATGTACTCTTCCAGACCTGCTCATTTCTGCCTCTAAAAATTCTCAGCTCCTTTCAAAATTCACCTAGAAGGTCATCTCCTACATGAAGGTCTTCTGGATCCTCTTACCTGCTAGGAAACTCCCTCAATTACCTTGTTCCTTGCCCTGCACCAGTACAGTGTAAGCTCTTTGAGGCAGAGGGTTTTTTGATCTTTTTATCTCCAGTACCTAATACTGTGCCCATAACATAAGAGGCCCTTAATAAATGCTTTTTTTAAAATTAATTGATTTTTTCTTTTTTTTCTTTTCTTTCTTTTTTTTTTTGTGAGGCAATTGGGGTTAAGTGACTTGCCTAGGGTCACATAGCTAGTAAGTGTTAAGTGTCTGAGGCCGGATTTGAACTCAGGTCCTCCCAAATCCTGGGCCGGTACTCTATCCACTGTGCCACCTAGCTGCCCCACTAATTGATTGCAGTTATATACAATATGTATGTGTGTGCATGCGCGCATGAGTATGTGTGTGCGCATGTGCATGTGCATGTGTGTGTGTGTGTGTGTGTGTGTGTGTATAAAGAGTTCACAGCTCCTTGCCCCCTAAATTATCCAGAATATCTACTGGGGCAGCTAGGTCATACAGTGCATAGAGCACTTACCCTGGAGTCATGAGGATCTAAGTTCAAATCTCACCTCAGATACTTATTAACTGTGTGACCCTGGGCAAATCACTTAACCCCAATTGCCTTAAACTCTCAGGCCATCTCCAGTCATCCTGATGCATATCATGCCACTGGACCCAGATGGCTCTGGAGGAGAGAGTGAGGTTGGTGGCCTTGCACTGCCTTCCCTCACTTAAATGCAGTTCATTGCAAGTCATGCCATCTGTCATAGACAAACAATAACCCAGATAATCTTCCTAATTTTGCATTTCAGTGGACTCATATGTCCTGAGATTAAGTATAATGGACCTCGCACAAAATTTCAGTGACCATAAAACCAAGTGAGGGGATGGAGCTAAGAGTGGGGGAGGAGAATCAAAGTCAGCCAAGAAAGAAGCAAACATCTACTAATCAGCAGTAAGAGAAAGAATCTTAAAATCCTAAATGCCCAGGGTGTGTCATGAGTCTGAGCCTGGACCATTGATCTAGGTGGCCAGCCAGTCCAAGTCAAGGCCTGATCCTTGTTCTATTAAAATTATTTGACACAATGCCCTCATTACCAGTAAGCCAGATGTTGCTGATGTGTTATTTTGATTTAAATATTCCCCCTCCACCCATTACTTCTATTCCTCCTCACTCCTCCCTTGTACCCTCAAACCAACAACCCCTCGTGTTTACTAGGAAAATCCCAGTTACAAATATGGGGATTACAAAATCCAGTTTGACATGGACATGATCAGCTCAGATTCAAATGATGCAGCCACTTAAACAGAATTATTTCAAAAGTACTTAATTTGCTTTTAAGAACACCAGTCTTTAGAGTCAGATTTATGAGTTCTGGACACAAGGCAGGCAGTTGTTTTCTGGAGTGATGACACCAACTTCCCAAACAAAAAGAAATGTTTATAAAATATAATGAAATTCATAACTATGGGCTCCAAATACTCTCCTTTTAGGAGCTGGTTCTTACCTAACATAATTGGCAACATAAGGCTTGGTTATCCCTTTTACAAACCAATAGAAACTCCTTTTTCTATTTAGCAGAACTTAGTTTGAATTCCCAGTGAGAAAACCCTGTGGAGGGCCATAAATGAATGAGTTGGACAGGCTGTTTTTGAAGAAATCAGGCAAACTTTGAAACACTCAAATGTGAAATGTTTTACTCTGTTTTACTAAAATTGGTCACATAAAGAACATATTTTCTTACATTTAGGATCAAGGTGTTGTGGAGGATCTCACCCCACCAATGGGCATACGAGTCACTATTCCTGGTTGAGGGTGGCCCCATGGAGTAACCCTGCTATAAATGAGGGCCTCCAGATGATATGACCTGTCATCCAAGGCCTAACACTGTGAAATCATGAGATGTGCCTTTACAGGGTACAGATCTTTTATTGGATAGGAGTTTATTAATCAGTAAATGTACAAAAGGGAGCAGCCTGTCCCATATGTTTTCCCTTCCTTTACTATTGTGAATTGTGTACAGCTGTTGAACTTCTCTAGAGAGTTGGGTAGCAGAGAGGTGACTGGTTCTGTGCACCTGCCCACCCTCCATCCATATGGCTGTGGGCACATTGCAGCTAAACTTTACCAAAAGTTTCAACATGGTTGCTTGGAACAAAGACTGGTGATCCGCAGATATCCATGGAAGGACTAGTTGGGGCAGATCTTCGTGTCTACTATAATAAGGTCATAGATTTAGAGGAAATCAAAGTGCAGAGAGGCAAATTGGACTGCTAATAAATGGCAGAACCAGGATCTAATCCCAGTCTAACCCAATCCAATCCATTAAGTACTTATTAAGGACCCACTACAGATGAGGAAAAGGGCATAGCAGCCAGAGTTGGCCTTGGCATCAGGAAGACCCCTGATCAAGTCCCAGCTCTACTACATCTGACTATATGACCTTAGGAAGGTCACTTTCTAGTGTCTCCCTTGTTGGATCATTATCTATATCATTTTCTACCACTGTCTGTATGTCCCAGAGATCTGTTCAGGGCCTTTTACTCTCTAAGTGACCTTCATAAGCCCCATAAGTTTAATTATCATTTCCATGTTGATGGTGCCTATATCTATATATCATCTCATTTTCTCACTAAGGTTTGGTCTCCATATCACCTTTTGTAAATTTCCAACTCAATGTTCAACAGATATCTTAAGCACAAAAGATCCAGAACAGAACTCATGATCACTGCCTTCTCATATACTGTTCTTCCAAATTCTGATATTTCTGTCAAGGGCATCACTATCCTTCCAGCCACCCAGGTACACAATCTCTGTGGGATCCTCTGTTTCTTAATTTGATTTATCTCACTTATCTAGCGAATTGCCAAATTTTGCCATCTCTCTATTCACACAGCCACCATCTCACTTCAGACTCTCATAACCTTTCTCTACTGAATTGTAAGAACCTCTTAAGTGGTCTGTGACTCAAGTGTCTCTCCACTCTAATTTAACTTCCATTTGGCTGTCAAAGTGAATATCTCAAAGTGAAGGTCTGATCTAGGTCACTTCCCTTCTCAACAAACTCCAGTGGCTCTCTTTTCCCTTTAGAAACCAATAGAAACACCTCAGTTTGACATTTAAAGCCCTTTGCAACATGACCCCAACCTACTTTTCAAAACCCCTTATACATGATGCCTCTTCACACTTCTGGAGTCCAGTCTCTTTATACCTCTAACTGGCTTTCTTAGTGTTCCTTATACATGCTACTCCATGTTCTGTGTCCTGTCTCAGTTTCTTTTTCTGTCTACCTCCTATGGCTAGAATGCACTGCTTCCTTTTTTTAGAATCCTTTGTAATCTGTACCACCAGCTTTAGGAATCTCCTCAGATACCAGTGCTGTGGAAGAGACTCTAGGGAATCTGTCTTAGCCAACCCACTTATTTACAGATGAGGAAACTGAGGCCCAGAGAAACCCGCCCAAAGTCACCCAGTACTAAGTATCAAAGACAGGATTACATTTTGGTCATTGATGGCAAGTTCAGTTTACTTTTTCTTGCAAACAAATATTTTGGTACACCTATAGATGCACATGTTGTTTGCCCTAGTTAGATTGTAAATTCCTCCAGGGCAGGAGATATTTCACTTTTATTTTGTATGCCCCAGTGATTATCACAGTCCCTGGAACATAGTAGGTACTTAGCAAATGCTAATTGATTAGTTTATTATTTACAAGTGGTTAACATATTGAAGTAGATGCCAAATGAATGTTGATTGATTAGTGTTTGTTTTTTTTTAATGTTAGTGACTTGTCAGAATACATTTTTTCTGTCACAAGAGGGCATGGGAGTGAGTTGCAGATTTGTCACCTGGTTGGGGGATGGGGTGCTGAGAAGAGGAAACAGCCTGAATTGGGGAGAAGGGGGATGGTAGAGGACAAATGTCTTTGCCTTTACAGTGCTGCTCAAAAACAGAAACTATGGTGAAATAAATCATCATAAAGTGAGTGGACCAACCAATGTGTGCTAGGAGGTCCTCTCATATCAATAAGCATATTTATTAGCTATATTTAAATGATGTGACTGGCTGGGCTGTAGCCCACTCAGTATCAGGGCCCTTTCCATAATTGCTTGTTTAAATGGCCTTTTTAATCATTATGGGAAATGAGTATGTGAAGGATCTGTGATTTCATTAATAGAGAAAACTCTGAATATAGGAAGGCTACCCAAGTCGATTGCAACCCACTTAGGACTTAATTCACATTAATTCTTTTTTTTAAAACATTTACTTTTTATTTTTTAAGTTTTTAAAATTTTATTTATTTATTTGTTTGTTTTTTTTGTGGGGCAATGAGGGTTTACTGACTTGCTCAGGGTCACACAGCTAGTAAATGTCAAGTGTCTGAGGTCGCATTTGAACTCAGGTACTCCTGAATACAGGGCTTGTGCTTTATCAGTGGATAGGCACCACCTAGCTGCCTTCTCATGTTAATTCGTATTATAAGTTCTAGCAAGTTGCCAGGGGTAATGCAGGTTGAAGGACTTAACCCACAGATACAAAAAAAATCACATAATTTCACCTTTGAAAGGCATCCTAGCTTTCATCTACTCCCTCCTACCCCCCCCCCCCTCCAAGGAATCCTTCCCTTCAAAACATTCAAAAGTGGTTTTTGCCTGAAGAGCTCCACAGGGCTAAACCCACTATTTCTGGAGGCAGCCCATTCACCTTTTCTACACAACTGGTCCCCGCAGGTAGGATTTGAATCCAGGTCTTCCTAAGAGAAGCATTCTGTTCATCCTACCTTGCCACCTACATGTTTGATTATTAAGGTTACAAGAGCATATCGGATAGTCTCTACATTTTTGTCTGTGTGCGTGTGTGTAGGGGGGTGCATGTGTGCACATGTGTGCACATGTGTGCATCTAGGTGTTGCCCTAGTTCTGTAGAATTGCTGGGATTCATTAAGATTTAGATAAGTAAGCTATTCTTAGAGTGATTTTATAGAGTGATCTGTACTGATTTCATATCCTCATTTATAATTTCCTTGGAGCAGGCAATTAATCCTTAGTCCTCTGTGAGCATTTAGAAGAGCATTATTGAGCTTAATGTAATTATTCATGTAAATGATGATTAACAATGATAACAATAAGAGAAACATTCTAGCACATATTGATTGTCTCACTCATTTGGTGACTATTCTTTTTACCAGGGTTTCTGGGACATAACTATTTCCTTTTTGGTGAAGAAATCAATCTTCCTGTACCATTATATTGTTACTGCAATTATAAACAGGAGTTTGAACATGGGCTCAGCCCATTTTCCACACAGTCACCAAATTCTTAGCAGTAGTTTTTCTTTTGAGCTTACTGACATTATTTCACAACAAAACATCTGTAGTTGTGACTAAATTTCCCTTGGGAGAAGATTCTGTTTATTATCTCCATAACTTGCTTTAAAACACACACACACACACACACACACACACATTCCAACATTCAATTCATGGTTCATTTTGAGAAACAAGACAGGTCATTCACTCCTGCTTCCAAAACGGCTCTTTCCTGGAAATCAGAAGTCAGAACCCCATGTAATCAGCTGATGGAGCATGAAGTTAAAGTCATACCTGCTAGTGCATTCCTATTTAAATATGAATGTTGGTTGATTTACATGAACTTGAAAGATGCTTCCGCTAAAAGCCAGAGGAGCCATTTACAAATCATTCTGTTCAAAAGACATGTTGGGCACAAAATCTTTTCTTTCTTGATGGAGCCAATTTAAACTGAGCTGACAAGTTTAAGACGACACATTGAGACAGAAAAATGTCACCATTGTTTTGGTAGCAGATTGAATGGAGGGTTCAGAAGTTGTAGTAGCTACGGCTCTTTAAATCATGAGAAGGCAGGTTATGAACTGCAGGAGACAGAGACTCACAGGGAAAGCTTCTACGCCCCATAGCTACATGATATATACCAAATGACAGACTAGAGAAAGCACTCCATGGTATTCTCCTTAATGAAATCTAATGACTTGACCTTGCCCGATTGAAATCTTTGTGTTGATTACTGGAAAACTTTAGAGAAGGAGAAAAAAAATGAATAAGTAGCTAAGGAATACTTTCCAGAGGAAGAATTTCAGTTGTGTTGGGGGTATACTCTAGATCATGGTTAACAGACTTTTGCTAGGAATGGTGAGGATGGAGGGGGCAGCAGCTGGGTGGCACACTCGATAAAGCACTGACCATGGTTTCAGGAGCACCTGAGTTCAAATCTGGCCTCAAGCACTTGACACTAGCTGTGTGACCCTGGGCAAGTCACTTAACCCTCATTGCCCTGCCCAAAACAAAAAACAAAAAAAAGATATTGTGGTACTTATTTGTCCCTGCTGGTAGAGCCTGGGATCCTAGAACTTATATCTGGGAAGAAACTCAAGGATACTGAAATCATAAGATTACAGATCTGGAGCTAGAAGGTTCTAGGTAATCTGGTCCAACTCCCAAGTTTTATAGACGAGGAAACCAAGGCCCAGCAAACTGTCTGAGGTTACATGGTGACCTGAATGACCTTGGTTTAAATCCCCTCTGATACTTTATCATCTGTATGATCATTGGAAAGTCGTTTTTTTTTCCAAGCCTCAATTTCCTTACTGGTAAAATGAGGATAGAAATGCACCAACCTCATGGAATTTCTATGAAGCTCAAATGAGATAACGTATGTAAAGTGCTTTGCAGGTCTGAAAGTGCTATATAAATGTCAGCTATTATTATTTCTTACAGAATTACAGCAGATAAGGAGAAAATGTTCTGGAAAAGAGTTTTATTTTTAGAGTGAAAAAAAAGAACCTGAATCCTATGCCATAAAATAGTATTGAAAGTCTCCCAGTGATGTCCCAGGAGAGGAAGAATGTATTTAAAATGGTACAGAGGAAGCTGAGATCTGAGAAAGGATGCATTCTTTGTCTAGCCAGCTTCTAATCTGTACATGACCCAAAGGAATATTGCATGGAGCTGAAATTCCCTCCTCATTTACCCAGGTCTTTTTTATTTTATTTTTTAAGCACAAAGCTCCTGTAATTGAACTTTAGTGAAATGATTGGTACTCTGTTTAAGTAGAATATGAATTATGTCCTGTGTGGCCATTACATTTTTAAAGAAATGTACTGAAGTAAGTAAAAAGAATGAATCAGGCTCAAACCTAGATGCCCCAAAGCTAAGCTGATCTGCAGATTGTCAAAAAGGCTTCAGAAGTAAGATAATGTCTAGGAGAGCAAGGCAAAATTTGACTATACAAAAGGGGCAATGGGGCATCATGGGTTAGGGCTCAGGAGTCCTGGGTTTAAGTCTTCCTTCAATCCTCATTCACTTTGTGACCCTGGACAAAATCACATCCTCTCTCTGGACCTCAACTTCCACATCTGCAAAATGAGTATGTTGGACCAAATTTCTAAGAGCCTTTGTAGTTTTGAAATTAGTTTCTACCCTCATTTTACTGGTAAGGAAACTGAGGTCCAGAAAGGTGAAGAGTTGCACTGATTTGCCCAAAGTCTCACAAAGAAAATACCAAGTAGTAGAACTCAAATTTGAACCCAGGTCCTCAGAAAACAGATGAAATAAATTTTTGACTACACCACATTGTCTCATATATAATATGAGAGCTGCTACAGACCTTAAAGGACATATAGTACAAATCCCTTATTAAACAGGAGAAACTGAGGCTAAATGAAGGGAGTTTCTCAAGGTCACACAGATAGCTTTTATAGTTTTGCACATGTTGGCATCGCATATATATGTACAATATACATATATGATATGTGCATGTGCAGATATGTATGTAAATATACTCACATGAACACACATATACACATACATGCATATACATGTGTGTATGAGCTGAGGAGAAAGACAACAGTTGAGTTCTGGTCTTGGGGAACTCATTGGGTGAGAAAACTTAATGGTATGTATATGAATCTTTTTGAAATGTGTATTTCATCAAACACTTCTTTAAAAAGCTGTTAATGGAATACCAGCTTGACTTAGTTTCTAAATTAGTCCCCACTAAATGTAGACATTACGCTATCTAATGGGTGACTTCATGCCTTAGACTCAGCCAGACAATTTATGCTCCCCTTTGCCTCAGTTCTTCCCTTTTAAAAATGGTAATAACGCTTCTTCTTGACCTCCATTTAGTGTGGAGAACTCTGAGGGCATCTGAATCATATGCCATGAGAAATCTGAGATGATGATTGATTAAGTCATAAACTCCTTAGAAGGCACACTTAATGAGAACACATGGATGCTATCAGATAGCAGCATTGGTACTGATTGAACACAGTGGGCTTTTATTAGGGTACAGTTGCATGTTATTGTCATGACCTTGCTAAACAACCTTGGGTCAGCCACTTATCCTTTTGGAGCCCCAATTTACTTGTCTGTTAAATAAAGGGATTGGACTAGTTGATCTCCAAGATTTCTTCTATCTCCAGATCCTGGGATTACTGATATCAAACCAGGTCAAAAATGGGGATATCTGCTTGCCAAAAATATTTGCTACTGTCATGGAGGATGTCCTATACAGAGACCAAATGGATAACAGTTCCCCTAGAAATTGTAAGGTAATCCAGTTCTTGTTTATAAATATCTTGGGGCATCAGTGCATGAATGGGAAAAAAAATCATCAAGCATTTATATGTACTATGTAGTGGGTTAAACATTAGAGACACAAGCAAAAAAGCAAAGATAGTTTCTGTCCTCAAGTGGCCTACATTTTAATGGCAGAGACAACATGCAGAAGTCGGGTGATCAAGGAGGACCACTTTAGCCTGGAAAACTATAGGGATTGTGAATTGGGTCATAAGATAACATGTCCCATCCAGGAGCAATGATGGATTTGACATGATCATTGTTCCTGACTCCAGACCTGAAGGGAAGAGGAAAGGATACTTGTGCACTGAAGAGGTTGTGCAAGAGGTGGCTGGAGAGGAGAGGTTGATCAAGATCCATGATATCAAAGGATTTCCTCAGCGAAGTCTACAAACACTCAAAAGCATGACCTACCATTCTAGCCAGAGGTCAGTAGACTATGGTCCCTGTGCCAAAACTGGGCTAAGAATAGTTAGCTTGCCAGCTATTCGAAAATAAGTAGTAGGCAGATTTGACCTATTGTCTATAGTTATTGACCCCTGACCTACAGGATATAGTTATATGACCATTTACTTAGAGCATCACAACACACACACACACACACACATACCACACACACACACACTATCTATCTATCTATCTATCTATCTATCTATCTATATATATATATATATATATATATATATAGAGAGAGAGAGAGAGAGAGAGAGAGAGAGGGAGAGGGAGGGAGGGAGGGAGGGGGGGAAGAGGGGGAGGGGGAGAGAGGGAGGGGAAGAGCACTGCAGATAGACATGAGCTGCATTCATAATTGAACAAAAAGAAGAAAATGAGAAGACTGCATTTGATCACACATTCAATGATCCCAAACTTCTCTGTGCCACACAATATGTCTTTAACACCAACATTTAGGGGATGTTTATGTCCACAAGCCAGAGACTAACACCATTCTAATGAATCAAAATTGAGGGTTATTTAAAGGGCAATGAAGACACCCATGATGTACATAAGAAGGTTTCAATGTACCTAGAGTGGTCTAGAACCAAGTGTGTCCTGAGGTTTAAATGACATAATGGATGGAAAATACTTGGCAAACCTTAAGGCACTATAAAAGGGCAATTATTATGATTAGCCTATAATGACCAGTCTTCTAGTATGGTGATGATGCAATTCCCTGAATTTTCTACTATACTGCTTTTGATTTCAACCAATGCTTATAGAGTAATACAAGGGTGTGCTTTTAAATGTTTAACAACCAGGCTCTGCAGAAATATCAATATCTATAGTTATAGTTCTCTCTAAATATACACACATATGCATATATATGTATACATCTATATACACACAAATATATGTATACATGTTATATGTATAATATTATACACACTTTTAAGTTTACTCTATTACCGACACTTTCTTAAGGATAGACAGTCAACAACGTAATAAATCAAGCCCCTATTATGAAGATTAACAATTTCTGAAATGTAAATGCTCACACTGACAATTTAACAATTCAGTTGCAAAAGAAGCTTAAAGGTCCTATAAGCCAGATCTCCTGATTAACATTCTGGTATACTGTCTAATTCTTTAATTAAAAATCATGGATACTATTTGAGAAAACTTGAATGTCTCTTAGTAAGCCTCCGTTATGGTTTAAGACAGATGATTCAAGTCAGAGGTATCAAAATTAAAATTAATTTGATGTGAAGAAGGATCACAGATTTAGAGATCAAACTGGAAATGATCTCAGGGTATCTAGTCAAACAGCTCCATTTTACAGTTGAAGAAACTGAGGGCCAAAGATGTTAAGTGATTGTCTAAGATCACACAGGTAGTGTCAGAGGTGGGATTTGAACCCAGTTCTTCAAACTTGTCTGTTAGTGCTCTTTCCACTATACCCCATTGACTCCATCTGACCCAAGATGAGTAATAGATAAAACAAGCTGGCCAGGCTCAAACTATGATCTGTAGAGGCAAGTAGAGAGAAGAATCCATTATGAAGTTCTCTGCCCTGTTCTGTACTGATGGGGTTCCCCTGTAGGAGAAGGTTGTTGCCATTCTTCCTTGGAGAGAAGGTGCTACAAGTACTGATAAGATGGGGGACTAGTCTCAATCTTCATCTACTGCCTCTTCCTGAAGCTACTTCCCCATGAACTTTGTTCCGCTGGTAGAGCCAAGCATCTTTCTGACTATTCAGGTTTACATACCACTCTTTCCCATGTTACAGGGTCCATCTCAGCTTTAGAGGGAGCAGGTTTCTTGTAACACATTTGTTTTTCTCCCTGCTAACCTGCTATCTTTTGGAAGCAGAGAGTAATTATACATGTAATAACATTGTGATGGAGAAATCTAGGGGAAAGAGGACTAGAGGGCCCCAGACCTGCAGCCTGCATTTTCTCTGTTCTATGGTTTGAACTCTGTGTGAGTATAAGCAATAATGCCACCTCACTTTTCAAGTCTGCAAAATACAGAGGAATTCTGTGACTTATTTTTTCTACATTTCATTGCAGAGGAAGGCCATAAGAAACCAAAGCAGAACCTTTCTCTTCTGATTCGAATGTATTCTGAGCATTGAAAGGCAACCTTACCAGTACCATAAAGCTTTTTCAAATTAAGACAGTCATTTTCCATTTCTTTTTTTTTTTTCACCCTTACCATGAACGTGGAAGCCATTTGGTTGAAAGGAAGAACTTGTTCCCGGCTGGTATGACTTCAAGTGTGATCCTGCTGACTGCTGAACATGGGAAGGTGGTGGTCTCTGCATGACTGAAGTCGGGGCTGGCATTCTCCGGGGGCTAATGTGGTGGGGAGATGGAGCAGAAGGGGCAAACCTAAGGAAACAATTGGAAAATAAATGGAAGTGACATAAGATGGCTGGAGCAAAGGTTAAATTTCTTTTTTAAAGCTTTTGAGGGAAAATGTTAATTAGCTGATCACAAACGGTGGCTTAGAAAAGAGAATGATGGGGGCAGCTAGGAGGCACAGTGGATAAAGCACTGGCCTTGGATTCAGGAGGACCTGAGTTCAAATCCAGCCTCAAACACTTGACACTTAACTAGCTGTGTGACCCTGGGCAAGTCACTTAACCCTCATTGCCCTGCAAAAAAAGAAAAAGAAAAGAGAATGATAATACACTTTTAAACAACAAACCTATATTACTTGCTTCTCATCCATCCATTCTGTCCCCTGAATCCCTAACTTCTTATTTCACTCACATTTTAACTATGATTATTAAACAAACCAGTAAAGGAGAGAAAAAACAAGCAAACAAACCGTGGTTACATGTGGGTTTATTAAGTCTTTCAAACTTGATTTCAAACATTTGGAGGTTGGCGAAACTCAGAACACATTTTGCCAGGCCCCCTTTTTCTGCTAATTTTTAAATCCATTTGCATTTTAAGGGAAATTTAATCCATATGTTTCTGATTCATTTACACTTAGCTCATCAAAATTTTCTTTTGTAAGACACATGTGATGTCCAAGAAGTGTTATGGGGCTTTGGGATGATGGTCTAATCCTTTTCAAACAATACATTTCCCTTTGCCAAAAGTAAATTGACTTAAATCTCAAAAGGGTCAAGTATGGTTTGAAACGCACAGCCCCAGAGGCTGAAGTGGGTTCTGTGCTTGGCACAAAGCACTCCCTTGGCTCAAACAGAAACAGAATGGGAAACCATCTTTTGCAACTATTTATGCCAATCATGTTCATTCTGTAGGACAGTTTTTTAAGGGGATGAGAAGGGAGGAATCTTTGTAATATCTCAATACCTAGCACTTTAGGGTTTACAATTTACTTTTGTTTCAACAGCCTTATGAGGTAGATAGCATAAAATTATTTTATATGTTTTACTTTTTCCTCAATTACACATTAAAACAATTTTTAACATTATTTTAGTTTTGAGTTCCAAATTCTAACTTCCCCTGCTTACCCCCTGAGATGGTAAGCAGATATAGGTTATACGTGTGCAATCATGTAAAACATTTCCATATTAGTCACTTTGTATTTAAAATTTTTTTAAAAAGAATGAAAGAAAGAAGTGGGAAAATAGCATGCTTTAGTATATACTCATACAATATCAGTTCTTTCTCTGGAGGTGGATAGTATGCTTCATCATTAATCCTTTGGGATTGTCATGGATCATTGTATTGCTGAGAATAGAGAAGCCATTCACACCTCTTCATAGAACAATTTTGCTATTACTCTGTATAACATTTTCCTGCTTCTGCTCACTTTACTTTGTATCAGTTCATGGAAGTCTTTTTGAAATCATCCTTCTTGTCATTTCTTATTGTACAATATTTCATCACAATCGTATACCACAACTTGTTTAGCCATTCCCTAATTGATAGGCATACCTTCAATTTCCAAGTCTTAGTCACCCCAAAAAGAGCAAGCATAAATATTATTAACATCAATTTATAGATGAGGAAACTAAAGTTTAGAGAGGTTGTATCTTATCAAGGATACATAAGGGTAGATAAATTTTTATCTTGTAATTCCAGAGTCAGAAAACTAAAAGGAAGTTTTTAATACAGATTATTTCTCTTAAATTTGAAGGGAGGGCATACTTTCTAGTACAGCATTATAGATAAGTATTTATAAAATTGTTATGGTGCTTTGAGGTTTGCGAAACCCTTTATCTCATTTGAAACTCGCAACAGTCCCATGAGGTAGGTGTTATTATTAATCACAATTCACAAAAAAACACAATGAAGAAGGGTGACTTTGGCAGGGGAGGATATAGATACTGTCAGAAGGAGTATTTGAACCAAGGTCTTCCTGGATCCTAATTAAGGGTTTTATTCATTGTGCCACCTATCTGCCTAACCATGGAGCAATTTGAAAGAGGTCTTTGCTCCACAATGGCACCTAGCAATGTAATAATCCGAGTATCTGGGCATTTTGGAACCAGCCTGTAATCCTGGGTAGTTGGGCATCATTGTGCACTCATCTGGAGGGGTCCATGATAGTTTTTCATCCATAAGACTACTCCTAGCTCATGTTTAGCCTTGATCCCTCCCTGTTTGTGAACAGAAGGAACAGGAGGGTAGAAGAAAGGAACGGGTATAGGCTGATGGCCACCAGTGTTCTGGCCAAGCCATAGGTATCCCAGAAAATACCATAGATAGGATCCATTCCCTTTTGAGCCTTTCCAGGGGATACTTCCCATGCATCTAAAGGGCTGAAGGGACCTAAATTTGGGTGTCAATCAAGGAAAGAGATCAATACCATTTGGTAATCTGGACTTGGCTCCCTTACTGCACACACATATTTATCCCTTGAAAAACCATGAAATTCAACATTTACTAAGCAACAGCTATGTGGAAGTCAGTGTCCTGGTGCCTTCATCACAAAGATAAAAAAGGCACAGTTATCTTTAGGCTTACAGTCTACTGAGTGGGGAGTGTGGGTTTGTGTAATACAATGGCTATGAAAATAAGTCTAAATCAAGGAAGAATGTGAGAAGGGAACTGGAGTGATCCAGACAAGATACTCTAGGAAACTGAGGAGAAAGAGAATGCTAGGATCAGGAAAAAGTGGGACAGTGACTTGAACATAGTAGGCATTTACGAAATGTTAGCTGACTGGGCCATGAAGAAAGAGAATTTAAACATTGGGTAGAGGGGTAAGAAAGAAGTTCATTCCAGATATGGGGGGTGGAGGGAGGTAGAACATGCAGCTTTCACAGTGAATAAAAAGAAGCTGAAGATGGCAAGAAGAAATTAAAGAACAGCTAATGGTCTAGTTTGCCTGGAATGTAGAGTCCATGCAGGTGAATAATGAGGAATAAAGCAGCAAAGGTAGGATGGAGTAAGAATGTGAAAGTTCCTAAATGTTAGGCTGAGGAATTTGCATTTAATTCTATGGGCATTAGGAAGCTACTGAAGACTTTTGAGCAGGGGAGTGACATGTTTTAGGAAGATTATTTTAGTGGCTGCAAGAAATATACACAAGACAGAGAAGAGATTAGAGGTAGGGAACCTGATTCAGAGAATACTATAACAGTCCAATAATCCTAAAAGCTGAAAAAAATCACCTGATTCCTAAAATGTCAGACTGACTATAACATAAAATCAATTATTATAAATCCTAATAAATTGATCAAGTGTCTAATTTATTAATTCAGTAAGTATAGTATTGATCTATTGAAAAGAGACATTAAAATTGGTCCTAAAAATTAATACAATTATATATATAGTGGTCTTGGTTTACCAAAAGTATAGCCTTAGTGAATTACCAACTTTTCAACTATTTATTCTTCTATCTTGTAGACATAGGCTATGGAACTAGTATCCCTAGATCAATTAGCTGATTATGTCATTAACTTTCTTGTAACATGTCAATTTACCTCTCTCTGCCTTTCAAAGTCCATATGTCAAAAAAGATGATTCTCCAAACTGAGATCTTTTTTTCTTTCCTGTCCTTACCCCTCTTCCCATTTCTTCCCTTCTCTCCCCTCCTCTCCTTTGCTCTCCCTTTCCCTCCCCTGCATCCTCTTTATTGGAGCAGCTTAGGTGAGACAGTATGTAAAACTATCCTGACCTTATTATTCGGATGTAACATAAATATGTTAAGAAATGATGAGACAAATAATAAGATCAGACTAGATGACTTGCAAGTTCCCTTACAACTCTTAAAGAGTATGAGATTTCAGTGGACAGAGGGCAATAGTTTTTAAAGAGAAGTTGTTGAAGTAAGCCATCCAGTTTACTCATGGTTTTCATTGCTACTTTTAAAAAAGAAAACATTAACTGAAGACTCCTTGCCAGGTAAAATATTTTCTTTTGGAGCCTATTATCCTTTCAATAGATATTACTCTAAGAAAAAGTGTTGAAAGATTTAGGTAAACAAATACAGCACTTACACTGAGAATATCTCTATGGATATTTCTAAGACTTCCCCTAAAATCTTATCATGGCACAGAGGTGAATTGTGGAGTTTGAAAGCTACAAACCACAGGCTCTACCATGTGTCCCTACCATGCTGAAAAGCATTTGATTCAGACATAGTTTACTTATGAGAGAGAATGACTGAGACTCATCACCCAACCATTGGCCACTAGGTGACAAATTCTTTGACCACAGCAACCCATGAAACAAAGAGAAAAGGGGGAAATGGCCCTTATTTTTAGGTAACTTTTTGCTTTCACATTGTTGGTAGTGAAAGAAAAGACAGTAGAAGTTAACATTAATTAAAAATTAACTGTTGGAACATTAATTGTGGACTATTTGTCCAGTGATCAGTGAAATGACATACTTTTGGAACAAATGAACCACATCAATATCGACATTCTTACAATAAATGAAACAAAAGGAAGTTGTAGCTAAATGGATAGATGAGTCTGGAGAGGGAAATTTTAAAAATATGTTTAGTGGAGTTAGTTTTATTGTGTGTCCAAAGGTGATATGAAACATCATTTTATGGGATGCTTTGTTAGTATCATCTTGCATTGTTCAGGATAAATATGTGAAGCAAAAGAAGGACCCTGAAGATAAACGCAGCTTTGGCACCACCATCTACTACAGAGGAAGAAGGGGAAGAGAAATGCCACAAAGAATTTGACAAAATCCTCCCAACCAAATCAATGTATGATTTTATAAACATATGTTGGTGATAATTATGCTAAGGTAGGCATAGGAGAAAAGGATGAAAAATATGATTTAAATATGGTTTATGGTTAAGAATAAGAAATACCTCAAAGGTCTGAAGAATATTCAGAAGTTTCATACCTATATGGAATTGTAAGATCATATATTTAGATGCAGAAGTACAACCTCCTCTATATTCCTCAGAGGAGACTGAGGCTCAGAGAAATTAGAAGATTTGCTCATCATCACAGAGCTAATAAGTCTAAGACAGAATCTGAACCCAAGTATCCCTGACTCCAGATCCAGTATTTTACATACTATATAAATACTTTCTTCCAGAAGAGATTTAGGATGTAAGCATGGTGAGCTCAGTTTAACATCGTATGAAATGAAATTTACTTTATTTTAGCAGACATGAAACTATTGGTTACTGGCAAAGGAGTAATTTCAGAACCAGCTGTTTGTATGTTATCAGATCATTGAAAAGGATAGATCAAAAGTCAAAAATTAATATCCAATTAGAAGAAAGACAAAGATTGAGAAGACAGTTCATAAAAGTGTAATAACTCCAACCTGATCTGTTAAAACTAACTCATTCCTGAAAAATTGCAAGTGGAGAAAGTCCAATCTGTTCCCTTTGCTTTAAAATGCTTTCTTTAAAAATCTAACACATAAAACAGTTGCCACGGTAAGGAGTCCAAAAGAACCAAAAAAATCACTTCAGCCAGCAAATACTTGATTTAGCCAAGAGTTATAGCTAAGGGCAATATTGGCGTAGAATAGAAATACATTTTTATTTCATGGGAAGATTCTGGAATACAGAGCCATCTACAGTGGCAGAGCCCAGGATCTGTCTGTGATAGTGCTGCAGTTCCAATACAGTTTACTTATTGAATTTTCAATGATTTGGGGGAATTTGTATTTGTAGTTATAAAATTTGTGTTAGTTTATAAAAGATGACAGTTTTCTCGTGTGTAATTCTAGCTTCCTGATAATTTTTAAAGGTGTCTGGTAGATGGTAAATTTTTCTGATCTTTGGTGATATGCTGCATGGCTTCTACCATTTCATTAGTCTTGGCTACCTTAGAATGCCTTTTCTGTAATTTCCAGTAGTGTCAGCCTTAATGCATTTTGTTCCTTCACCCAACATGTTCAAAGCCACATCTTGTCATTTCTACTCTATTCACACATTTCTACTCTACTTATACAACACCTTAGTTCAGACCATCATCACCTCTTGCCTAAATTATTGCAACAGGATCCTAATTGGCCTATATACCCTAAGTCCCTTCCTACTCTCGTCATAAACTGCCACCAAAGTGATTTTCATGAATTACTGTTACAACCATATAACTCACCTACTCAATAAAATTCAGTAGCTTCTCAATATCTCTATGTTGAAACATTATTTTAAATTTAGCTTCTAAAATTTAAAATCTGCTCCTAACCTATGTTTCTAGAGTCATTGTACATTACTCTACCTCCTACATTCTGTGATCTAGCCAAACTGGTCTCTCTGCTCCTAATATTGAACCCTCCATCTTCTGTCTCTGTGTATTTGCAATTGCAGTCCTCCCTTCCTGGAATGCGCTCCTATTTTATCTTCAGCTCCCAAAATCTCTCTTTTTTTCTCCAAGATGTAGCTAAAATATCATCTTCTACCTGTAGCCCTTCCTGATCCCCAACTGCTTATATTCTTCCTATCAGCCTACCTTTTCCTAATTAAGAAGGCAATAAAATATAAAATTCACTTGGGAAAGATTTGTAGCAAACATTAAAACTAAAAACACAGTAGTTAAAGATACCAGCTTTTATACTGACAGGATACTAATACTTCAATTATTTGCTCATTTAATTCATTTAATTTACTCATTTAATTCATCAATTCAACAGAGGTTTATCAAGCACCTGCAGTGTACAAAGAACTGTGAAATGTGGTAGAGGAAATATAAAATTTAGATATGTCATGATCCCTATCCTCATAGAGTTTGCATCTAGCAGTGTAATAAAACACACAGAGATATCACTATAAGACATAACAGTATACAAACTGCTGTGTTAAGTCTGAAGGAAAGGCTGACCAAGAAAAACATCTAAGGTTTCTTGGAGGAGGTGGCATCTGAGCTGGGCTTCAAAAGATTGGTAGGAATTCACTAGGCAAAGAGGGGGAAGGGAAGCCCATTCTAAGTAAAAGGAACAACAGGATTGAAGGCATGTAAGCAGAAGAGTAAGTGGAGTTTTTTGAAGAGACACTAAAGGAGTATATTAGTATGGAACATCTGGAAATGGAGGGTTTTAAGGTTTTCAGAATGTCAGGCAAAGGAGGTTTTACTCAGTAAGTAATAGGGAGTTACTGAATATTTTGAGCAGAGTGATGATATAACAAATAAAATACTATATAATTCATATGTACCCCATTAGACTTGTGCCCAGAAGCTAGAAAATGGACTCAATAATCTCTGAAATTCTGTCCAAGCTAATTATTCTACAAAATATGACTGTGATGCAATAATCTCCATTTATGCCCATTTTCCCCCCAGCTGCTAATCTGCATGCCTTGGTGTTTATCATTATTAACTTTACAAGGCTTTGTTTGCTCCCACTTACTGTCTTTTCCCTTGGATTCTTTATGATTTTGAACAATAGATCACTGTTATATAAACATACAAGTCACTGAGATCGGCAGAATCCCAGCTTACAGGAAACAGACTGCATGAAAGGAAAACAAACATAAAATCCAGGCTGCCACCCTCCACTCACTTAGTGTAGTTGGGGTAACCTTACCATGAGCTAGAAGTGGTCTGCCAAAATTGCAGAAAACAGGTTTCAAATACAGAATGACAGAAAATATACTTAGCAAAAGTATAATCTCCTTAAGGATGTACCTGGTTTTCAGCTTTCTTTGGTGTTTGTTCTGCTCAATTTCCCTTCTCTCCTTGGTCCCCCGACATAATACCTTTGAGCTTTGTGTAAGTTTTCAAGGCTTGGGTAAAGATAGCAGATGGCAAAGAGGATGGATCACAGGGCACCATTTACCATGAGCAATGTTCGTCAACACTACAGAAGTTTCTCACAGTACTGTATGGCTTTCATAGGGTTTACTGAGAAAGGGATCTCTAAAAGGATTCTGAATAAGCAAAAGTGATCTTTCCCTTTTCACAATCTTTTTTTTCTCATCATTGACAACATCATCATCATAACTTCCTTGCGAGATAATGGGTTGGTTATAATTGTATGACTTCAAACAAAGGATCAAAGACCACTTATTGGGAATGTTCTTGTAAAGATTCCTTTTGAGTATGGGTTTGATGAGGTGGCCAATAAAATGCCTTTCAACCCTAAATTGGGTGATCTCCTAAATCTGTCATGTGTCTATGGACTTTGTTAAAGCTGTAGTATTCCACAGAGGACAGAGAGACAGTTCAGAGAAAGAGGACCTGAATTCAAGTCCCAACTGGGACAATACTGGATGTGTGCCCCTAAATAAGTCAGCACAGTGCCTGGCCGATAATAAGTACTGATTGATGTAATGTCTCAGTGCCCCTGAAAAACTGAGACTATATATACATTGTAAGGAAATGCAATGAAGAATGGGTAGAGGGAGTTTCTTTTTTTTGTTTGTGTTTTTCTCTAGGGGGTGGCAGGGCAATGAGGGTTAAGTGACTTACTCAAGGTCACACAGCTTGTAAGTATCAAGTGTCTGAGACTGGATTTGAATTCAGGTCCTCCTGAATCTAGGGCCTATGCTTTATCCACTGTGCCACCTAACTGCCCAAGGGAGTTTCTTTATCTCAAAGTTCTCTATATCAATGAAATCATGGGTCCAGATCATTCCCTTTATCCCTATCTTAGAACTTGCAAAATCATTATCTCTGATCCTCAAGTCAACCTGGTGAGATATTATAAGTGTCATGGTCTCCATGTTACAGTTGAATGAACTGAGGCAAAAAGAGTTTAAGTGACTTGCCCAGGGTCACAGAACTGGTAAGTATCTGAGACAGGATTAGAACTCAGATCTTCCTGATTCAAAATCCAAAGCTCAATCCATGAACCAATGACCATCTGTTTTCCCATCACATGCTTATTTGTATTAATGCTTTGTCCCTACCCCTTTCTCCAGATCTAGTCAAATCACTTCCCCTTTCTAAGATTCTGTTTCCTTATTCATAAAATGAAGTATTGGGGCTAGATGATCCATAAGATCCCTTCCAACACTAAATCCTACTACGATTATATGATTTTATTGCACTGGAATCTCCTTTACAGGTTTCTTGATAAGAGGGTCTCTTACATTTCTTTTCTTTCTCTCCTCAGATTCCAGCATGGCACCTTTCAATAGCAGCTGCTTAACAAATTTTTGCTGTACTGTATTGAATGGAATTTGAATTATTGGTATCATTGAACTTCAAAATACAGTAGGATAGGCAAGTGACAAGCATTTTCCCAAAGGCCAACCACTCACTATGTGTTGCCCTGATTCCCAAAGGAATACCATTTCATTGAAGAAGCAATGTGATAGTGGAAAGGACACTAGATTTGGAGCCCAGAGAGACATTTATATAGGAGAAAGAAAACTTTTTCTGGAGTCAGAAGACATGGGTTCAAATCTCAGGTCCGTCACCTTATTTCCTGTATGACCTTGAGCAAAGTCACTTATCTGGGCCTCATTCTACTCACTTGGAAAGTGAGGCTAAATTAGATTACCTTTAAGGTTCATTTCAGCTCCAATGTCTATCACATGGATCTGAATCTCAGCTTTTCCACTTACTAGCTGAATGACCATTTTTCTTTATTTCCTCCAGCTTCTTACTAGCGAGAACTCATTATGTCTGTGTTCCCAGAACCAATATGATGAATTCTAGACATCTTCAAGTCATGCTGCCTAGTATATTCCCTCCCTTTCTCTCTAGTACTCCCCCACCCTTCCCTCACCACCTTTCTATTTCTTACTCTAGGAACAGTAATGAAATTAACACTGCCACTCCTAGAAAGGACATGTAAGTCAATTGCCCCATGATTCCACTCAACATCCCTATGACTTTGCTGACCAAAATGCCATTCCCTGTATACCATCTCCTATATGTATTATATTCCTCTAATAAAATGTAAGGTCCTTGAAAGCAAGGACTATCTTGCTTTTGTATTTGTAGCCTCACTACTTAGCACAGTGCCTTGCACATAGACAGTGATTGAAAATTATTTTTCATTCATTTATTCCCTGAGTATCTCTTTCCTTGTCTGTAAAATCATACTTGTACTTCCTTTCTTGCAGGGGTACTCTGAGGATAATGTTTGCAAATCTTAAAAATGTTATATAAGTATGAGTTATTATCCTTATCCCCAAGTGAAAGATACATAGAAATTGGAGAAGGTTCCAATACAAGCTTCAAAGAGGATTTAAGAAAAGACCCATGGAGGAGGTGGGGGAAGATTAGAAACCAGGATTATTCAAAGAGAAGAACATAAGATTCCTTTTACAGCTGATTTCATAGAAATCACAGACCTTCAGAGTTGGAAGGGATCTAAGAGGCCATTTAGCATTAACAAAGCTCTTCAGGTATGGCAAAGCTGTCAAAAGAGGGTAGACTGCAATCAGCTCTTCTTCATTATTCCTCAGGACAAGACCAAAAGCAATGGGCTTAAGCTATGGCATGAAAGATTAAGCATACTGTAGAAGGAGTTTCCTGACAGTGAGAATTATTAAATGTTTGAATAAGTTGCCAGGGGAGATGATGGAATGTCCTCCTGTGTCTTTAAAAATAGATTCTCACATAGATTGAAATCATCCTGATGATTGACTGAATTGTTCATTTTTTTGTCTTGATGTCTGACATCATATATGCATAGCCTCTGGCTATGTCCCCAGTCATTAGTTTCTCCAACAGAGGGTGGGCAGAGAAAGGGAGAAGTGGAAAAAAAACCCCAAAACTCAAGATAGTCAATTTAGCTTTGCCTAACAGTTTTGATAAGATAGGAAGTTTTATGGCTTTAAAAGCTACATAAATGTAAATTTTTGTTATTATTATTATCATTTTCACCATCTCTCATAAATTCCTATTCCAGAGTCTCATCATGACAGAAAGATAACTCTAGATTCTAGAAGGCTATATTCACGTAACAAGCTCTAGCAGGACTGTACATACTGGAAAGGTGATAAGTATGGTCCCAATGATACAATATACTCTATAAAGAACTACCTACCTGAAATGGAGAGGCTCATCATCAATATTTAAGCCTCTAGGTATTGAGTTCTTTAATCAGGGTAACCCATAATGCAGAGAAGAACTTTGAACAGCCCTCAGTCTTATGGGGTCCTCTTTCCCTTCCAGTAATAAAATATTGGAAAAGGAAGGAGAGCCATATAAATCATCCATAAATATTAACACAATTATACTTGTTCTAAATATGAGCTCTTTTTCCAATGAACAGTGAGCTGCTATACTACTGGGAAGAAATGAACTAAATCAATTGTCTCATAATAGGGGGAAGTAGAAGACAAAAACAAAACAAAAGAAAACAATTTGAAGTTAAATGGAAGGATGGCTCAGATGTTCTCATCGGGCAACATAGGAGTCAGCAGAATTTATTTCATTGTGCACATAAAAATAATAATAAATATTTTATAAGAAAACTGACCATCTTATCTTATAGTGTTCATGATGAGAAGCAAAAAAAGCACCAAGCAGATACTTGAAGCTTATGTGCTAACTTCTGGTATTGAGTTTGAGGAGAAAATGATACTCTATAACCAAACTAACAAGTTTCTCCAAGACAAGTCAACTTCAGTACTTTGTGGCATCACTGGAATAGTTGACACAGGAGAAGATGATGAAAAATGTGGTAAAATATGGCTCATGCTTGAAAAATGAAAGAGGCCAAAGGTTTATATATTAGTTACAAGCCTCATAAGCCTGTACGAACATCAGGTATGTTCTTACAGAAAAAAAAATGAGTAAATCCCAACATATGGCAAGCATCAAAAATATCATTAAAATAAGATTGACACACCAACAAGGCTTGTTACTGCATGAGAAGCAGGTAGACCTTCTGACTCATTGGACCAGTAGTCAAAACCAATATTAAATAAGAAAAAGTAAAGATGAGAAGACAATACAAATCCTTTAGCAGTTTCAACCCAGCATATTTAGGTAGGGACTAATGCCAAAAATTCAATCCTTTGCAGTTGCACCTCTGACTTTTTCTACCATGCCCTAGAAACTATTAATCCCTGGAAGCTCACTCAGCCCTGAAATTTACACAAGTACCTTCTACTCCTTTGATCTTTCCTCCCCTCCTGATTAGTGGTCCTTCCCAGTACCTCCATATATAGATAACACTCAGGTCAGCCATGATTTCATTCCTCTCAGGTTGCACATACTCCAAAATTCTCTATCATGCCTGTTGTTGCTTCTCCCCTTATTATGCTTCCAAAGAAAAGTATGCATGAGAGCCAACTGAGTCATCATCCCAAGAAAATACAAGATAAAAACTGGTTAGGAGGGTAACAAATCGATAGAGAATGATACAGATTTGTCAATCTTTTTAAAACAATCATTTTATCATTAGAGAAAGAAAATAAAAAAAATTGCATCTGGGTCTTATCACTTTAGTTCCCAAAGACTATTTTGGCAATAGCCACAGGATCAGGGATGGCCTGATAAAAATCCATGCTGGAGGAGTCATGCCTTTGAAAGCCTTGAGTGGTTACTTATAATATATCTTAGTGAGGGGAATATATCAAAAGAATGGAGGAAGGGAAATCACAGATGATAAAAATGCCTCCAAGACAAAAATCAAGAAAATACCAGTAATTACTGACTCATATTTCCACATTCTAATCTCAGTAAAATGAGAATGATCTATGTGTGTGTCACAGGCATCCTGGATGAAAATATGAGAAAGGAACAAAAAAGTTTTCATAGACAATTCTTTAGAGCAGACCACATATTTATAGTCACAGTTGAATAAAAGGTACAGAGAAGACAAGATCCCACTGTATTTTTGTGGTTGCTGATTATAGCAAAGCATTTCTCTCAATAGAGTAAAATCTAGCCTTAGAAGGTTTCTGTCCTCTGAAGAGGAAACTCTCATGCACATATTAAGATCATAACCTTTTGACAAATGTAACCAGAGAGATAAATCTGGTCAATGACCTTCTTATTATTCATTTAAAGTAAGACAAAAAATAGAGAGTGTGCTCACCAAAGGTGTTAGTTATGGTCATGAAAGATTTCTTATGCAAGGTCCAAATCGAAGATGTGTTACCTAGGAATGGTGAGATATTTGATACTATGCTGATTACATCAAGCCCCAGGACTTTTCAGGGCCTCTTCAGTGAAAATTATGATGACTCAAAAGAGACTGGTCTAATAATTCATAGAGAAAAACTAATGAGTTTCTTTTTTTAAAATGCCTATTGTTTAGATTATGAAATGAAGTTAGATGACCTGTCAACAGAGTTAATATATCAGCATACATTTTAGACAGTGACAGATGAATGTACAATGAGTTGGGACTTAGAATTGAAGAGGAGAAAGACAATGGGGATGGCTTGCACTTGGGAAAATGTACAGTGCTTTAAATGACCACAAACTCTTCCTCAGGACAAAGACCCACATTTTCAACACATTCACTCAGCAATGATCTGTGGTTGCAGATCGTGAAACACCACAATGTTTAAGATATTAAAATTGTGGGTGGCCTAAGAGTAATGGAGAGATGCCTAGTGGGTATAAATTAGCTACTGTAAGTTCCCAATAATGACCCAATAATGACAATATTATCAAGAAGTGGGTGTCAAAGATGAAAGGGATGAGAACAAAATGAAAATGGGTGAGTCACATGACATTAGTGAGATTATAATGTAGATGGGTAGCCCTGATGTTCCAATGGTACCCTCAAAATAGGAAAAAAGGATGAAAGGCTTCCAGCCCTTTAGGGGATTCCTTTGGTGATGATGTGGGAAGATCTATGGGTAGAAATTATATAGGGTTAGAAGGAATACACAGGTTATCATCTGCTCCATTGGAAGTAACACCCATATCAAAGATATTTGTTATTATCATTGGAAGTAATCTTTATTTTCTTGAATTTTACCAGCCATGATACTGGAAAGATTTATGGCTAGCACCACTGAAAAGCACTTATATAACACCTTAAAATGAAATATATTGAAGTTATTTTGGAAAAGACTGAAGAAGACTCAGAAGACTCAAAAGCCTTGCCTTTAACACTTTTTTTTTCAGTGAGGCAATTGGGGTTAAGTGACTTGCCCAGGGTCACACAGCTAGTAAGTGTTAAGTGTCTGAGGCCAGATTTGAACTCAGGTACTCCTGACTCCAGGGCTGGTGCTCTATCCACTGTGCCACCTAGCCACCCCACCTTTAACACTTTTACTAGCTTGGATGACATGGGTATATTGATACAATTCTTTGTGCCTCAGTTTCCTCGTCAGCAAAATGAAGATGTTAGAATTGTATTACTTACAGGATAGGTGTGAAGAATTCCAAGGACACTTATTATTCTCTACAAATTTTATCTGTTATAACTATTTTGAATATTCAGATTTAAAAACTAAGGAGCAAGGAGATCTTGATGTTTAGTCATGGTGCTAGTTCTCTACCACTTCTAGGATTTTCTCTCTTTATACTCATGAAAGGTATCATAGAATCTTGTTAGAAGGGACTTCTAGATTGACTAACCACAATCTGTGCTGGAACAATGATTTACTTTATGCCATACCCAAGAAGAAATTTCCTTCAAACTCTGCTTGGAGAATTCTAGTGAAGGGGAAACTAACTGAGGTAGAGATACTATTCTTGGCTTGCTTTAATCATTAGGAATTTTCCCCTGAGAGTAAACTTAAATTTGCCTCTTTGAAACTTCTTCCCATTGCTCATGGCTCTTCCATTTGGCACCAAAGAGAACAAATCTAATTCCTTTTCCATAAGCTATCCCTTCACATCTTTGACAACAGCTATTATGTCTCTCTAAGTCTTCTCTTCTCCATGCTAAACATTCCCATTTCTTCAATGGATCCTCATATGGTATTGACTGAAAGTCTTCCATGATGCTGATTTCTCTTCTCTGGATTGTCTTCAGATTATTGAGGTACACCTTAAACAGCAGTGCCCAGAACTGAACACAATACTACATATAAGGTTTGATGAAGGTAGTCTACCATGGAACTTTTACTTACATGTTCCTGAAGTCATCTTTCTCATAATGTAGCCCAAAATCACATTCTTCCCTTTTGAGTGAATGGCCATATCACTGCATATTTAAAACTCCGAGATTGCTTTTTAAGACAAACTGCTTACCATGCTTCCCCCCAACTCCTTGGATTATATCACCTTGAAAGCACTAAAACATTCCAGATCCCCAGAACTAACTTCAAAAACAGAAGTATGGAGATCCTGAAGCTGGGGACAGTGGCCCCTATATCCAAGGACCAGTGTCCAACATAGAGTGAAAAGTCAAGAAATAGGCTGGGAAAAATGAGCATTAGACCTGACCATTAAAAAGCAACTATGGTGACAGGGGAAGATCAAGAAAGAAACTCAGAAGAAGATATCAATGTCAAAACAGCTATAAGAAAGACAAAAGAAAAATGTAAATATCACTCACACACACACACACCCCAAGAAATACTGAATGTACTTAAAAAATAATTTTAAAAAATAAGAGAAGCAGAGGAAAAGTGAGGAAAAAAATGAGAGACAAACGGTAAAGTAGGCTCAATAATTCATTAAATGGAGCTCTTTTAAAAGCCATAATTGGACAAATGGAAAAAGAAATACAAAATCTCACTCAATAAATAATTCTTTAAAAATTAGAATTAGGCAAGTGAAAGCTAATGACTACATCAGATATCTAGAAACAATAAAATAAAGTCAAAATGAATGAAAAATTAGAAGAAAATGTGAAATATCTCATCAGAAAAACAACTGATCTGAAAAACAGTCTAGGAAAGGCAATTTAAGAATTTTTAGACTACCTGAAAGCCATGATAAAAAACAGCCTACATATCATATTTCAAGAAATTATAAAGGAAAGTAAGAGGGAGAGAGGAAAGCAAGAAAGGAAGCAGGAAAGAGGTAAGGATGGGGAGAGGGGAGAGGGAAAGTATGGTAAAAAATGCAAGTTTTAGCTGAATCATTTGAGAGTTGAGCGCATGCTACTGAAGCAGCTTTTGGAGGACCGCCCTTTTGGGGAGGAGACCAAGACGAATGGCCATGCGCCTGCTGCTGCCCAGAAAGCTGGCCAAGTACACCATGCTTCCGGGACAGCAGTTTAAAAACTGAGGGTGGAATGGAAGTGGGCTCTCTCTCTCTCACTCGGGCTTCTCAGTTTAGCCGTGGCAGTGCACGGGTCTAGTCGTTGACTCTGGTTCTTGGCCTGGCAGGCAGTTTGGAATTTGGTGAGTTTTATAATGGAATATAGACTAAGCTTAGATCTAAGATTATTCACTTGTATTTCTACTTTCCTATTTCCCTAATCGGTATCACCTTTTTGTTGTCTAATTAATTCCCAAACAATAAAAGCTAATCCCTCACTGATTAAAGCTCAGAGGTTTCTTTTTCTTAGTGGCCTGGGAGATGTATAAAGGAAAAGTTACAGGGGGAGTTTAATGCTCTTATATCCGATTTTAAATGTCACAAAAGGAAAGGGAAGAAGGAGAGAAAGGGAAGGAAGAAGGGAAGGAAGTATGAGAAATTATTTCTCTCTTGTATTAATAACTAATTATTGAATAAGAACCAAGGGTTTTCCCCCTGTTTTACCTCCTCATCTAGATATCAACCAGTGAGGGAAATCTTTCTTGTAGTTTTACCCAGGCCAATATCTAATCAGACAGTAAAAGAAATTCTAAGTTTAGCTTAATGAATAGATTCTTGCTCATGGTATTTACCCAGACAAGTCTGGGAAAATGTTGATTCTCCCTTTTGTCAGACATGTGATATGGAAACGGATAAGTCTCTTTGACTGAGATTTGGGTTTTACAAGTCATGTACCTCAAGACCCTCACTGAAATATAGGTTATCTTCTCATTGCAATATTCATTTTCTCATTAACTGTTACCTGCTCTTCCAAGGGCATATAAACTGTGAATCTACCACCATGAGGGGTCTTTGGGCTAAAAGAGATGGCCAAATGACAATTCTTTTATTAATAAAAATGCTGGCCTTGTTGATAAAATTATTCAATTACCCAGAAATTATGTCTCTCAAACTTTAAAATGCCACAGAAGGAAGGAGAGGGGAGGGAGGAAGGCAAGAAAGAAGGGAAGGAAAGAAGGAGGGGGGAAGGAAGGAAAAGAAAGAAGGGAAGGAAGGATCGACTATGTTCCAGACACTATACTGAGCATTTTACAAATATTATCTCATTTCATCCTCACAACAACCCTGGATGAAGGTGCTATTATTTTTTTCCCATTTTAGAGTTGAGGAAACTGAGGGAGATATGTTAAGTAAGTTGCCCAGCATCACACAACTAGCAAGTGTCTGGGGTTGCATTTGAACTTAGGTCTTCCTCACTCCAGGCCAAGTACTCTATTCATTGTGTCATTTAGCTAGAATCAGTGAAGTAACTGATAATAGTAGAGCAAGAGAGGAATTGCTAAATTTAAAAAAAAGTTTCAGGACTAAGCTAAAGGATCTGGTTCAACCAGGGGTTGTGGAAGTCAGAACTGAGGAGAAATAAAGTACAGAATCACCATAAAAAGTCACAAACTTAACAGCTTGATCTTCAAAACTACTGAGTCATACGGACTATGAAAGCCTGGGAAAGCAGGGCTGATACAAGTGATCCTATGTTATCATCCCTATTGGAGACCTCACAGGTCCCTACGGAGGGGAGGGACCTATCTCCAGAGAAGATTGCTTAACTCTTTGTGGGGAGCCCTCAATTTGGGTTCTTTTAGGCAGGAGGCCGATTATAAGGGTCTTGATGTTTCTTAAACCCTAAGTTCTTTCCTCATTGGGTGGCATTTAGGTTATTATTATATGTCTGGTGGACAATAATGTTTAAATTTTTTTTTTACCTTTTGTTATTCTGATCCAGACAAACAGCATCTAACATGAACATTTCTATTTACAAAGAACAGGAAAAGGATGCATATAATGCACAAATATCTAATCCATTTAACTTGCTTCCTTAAAAGTCCTTGCTTAAAATCGTACTTTTTACCAGAAGCTTTTCTCATTCCTCCTTAATGCTGATGCTTTCCCTCTGATGATCATCCCAATTTATTAGGCATATATGTGTGTGTATGTATGTATATATATATATAGATATGCATGTATATGTACACATATTTATTTGTGTGTGTATATATGTATATATGTATTGTGTGTGTATATATGTATATATATATATATATATACATACACATATATAAGTACACATAGTTGTTTGCATTTGTCTCTCCCATTAAACTGTAATGTCCTTGTTAAATGAGACAAGAGGCTTAGGTGTCAAACTAGATAATATTTAAAGTGACTTCTAACTACAAACTTTATGAGTCTATTGGAATTGTGGTAATGCTACATCTAGTACATAGTAATGGGTACTCATCCTTTCCAGTAGATGGGCCCATTTATCAGGCCAAATTCAGTATCATGGCTTTTTCTCCATTCCCCCAAAGGTGAGCATGGCTGCTTTTTGATCACCTAACAGACACCTCTTACTTCCCTACATTGATAATGACCTCTATAGCATCTTTCTTTGTGAAGTTTCAATGGTACATGACCAGTCTATCATAGTGCCCATGGGTGATGGGAATTCGGGTTCAATTTGGAAAGGGACAATGATGGGGCAGCTAGTTGGTACAATGGATAAAGTACCAGAACTGGATTCAAGAGGACCTGAGTTCAAATCCAGTCTCAGACACTTCACACTTACTAGCTGTGTGACCCTGGGCAAGTCACTTAACCCTCATTGCCCTGCAAAAAAAAAAAAAAAAGAAAAGAAAAAAGGGACAATGAGACATCAGTGCCTAATTCATGGAAGAAAAAGGCTTAATATAGTTCATCACTGACCTGATTCATTTTTCAGAGAAACACCCAAAGTAGGATCATCCTTTTGAGTCTTTTATGACCTGGTTAATTTATTCTGTAACATGCTTCTTGAAGGCCTTCTCAGTCTCACAAGTCATTTTTTTCAGTCAGGTCTAACTCTTCATGACCAAGTTTAGGGTTTTCTTGGTAAAGATACTGGAGTGGTTTTTCATTCTTTTCACCAGCTCATTTTACAAATAAGGAAACTGGGGAAAACAGGATTAAGTGACTTTCTCAGGGTTACATAGCTAGTAAGTATCTGAAGCTAGATTTGAGTTCTCCTTGACACCAGACCTAGCACTCTATCCATTACATTACCTAGCTGCCCCTGTCTCACCATTACATAACTATTTTCTCTTTGACCCAAATTTTCCAACCAACTTGATTACAAGTCAAGAACACGTCAGATGTGTTTGCTACTTGCTAATCAATTATATCTAACCCTTATGCATTTCTAGCGGGGATCCTGAGCATTTTAGGATTGCAGGGAAGCTGAGCAGTTTCTCAAGGAAAGAAAACATATGTGTATTTACACCAGCAGACAGATGCCACATTGGTTGATATGTGCTGTGGTATTTGGTGTTTTGTTTTCTTTCCTGTGGAGTTAAAGGTCTCAGGTTGAAGCAAAAGAAACTTGGAATAGCTTGGTTCATAGTATCTGCATGAAAAGATTATTGATTTACTGCCAGGGAGCAGGAACAATGGACACAAAATGGTCTGTTGAGGGGGTGTTTCAGGGGGTGTCCCCCTCTGCCAAAGAATTGTAGGATATCATCCTCTGGGGTTTTAAAATTCATCTGTGAAAACTAATCAATGAAAAATGGCTTTAGCAGTCGGCCAACTGCAGGGAAAAAAGGAATCCTTTTCAAAACCTAAAATGAAAAGCACAGTTTTAAGGATTTCACATTTGATTTAACATCTAAAAAAAAGCCCAATGATAATACCCCACTTTGTATAGCCAGACAGGGCTCCTTTTTAGTAGACTTTAGTGGTCTTTATAACGATTTATGAATCACTTCATGAATTCCTGGCTTACTCATCTGGGTGACTATAGTATCTACTTATACTTCCCTTCTGTCTCACAAAAGAGAAACTTGGACTCATTTCAATCCAGATTTGTCCCCGAATGAATCACAGTGCGTTACTGGGGGAACTGCAAATTGAATTCTGCTTCTGAAACAATCAAGACCAGCTTTCAACAACGAAGGAAATGCCATCAAGGCTTGTGGGCTGCACTCCATGGTCCACACAGACAGTACCAAAGCAGGCAAAGAACTCTGTGTCTTTAGGAGTTGACCCATTACATCCAAAGATCCAAGAGAACTCAGCATCCAAACTATGGGAAAGCCTAATTACAGGCAGCAAAGTAGAATGGAAGGAAGATAGTGCTTGGAGTTAGAAGACATGGTATTGTACCCTCAGCCACATCAGATACTAGCTGTGTGATGTTGAACAAGTTACAGCTTCTCTGAACCTCAACTTCCTTTTTAGAAAATGGGAAAACTTTACCTGTCAGAACTATGTAGGAGGGCAGAATTTTTGACCAAAGAAGAGATAGGGAAAATTATGAAATGCAAATTGGATAACTTTGATTACATTAAATTAAGAAGTTTTTGTACAAACAAAACCAATGCAACCAAGATTTGAAGGAAAGCAGAAAACTGGCAAACAATTTTTACAGCCAGTGTTTCTGATAAAGGCCTCATTTCTCAGATTTATAAGAATGCAAGTCATTCCCCAATTGATAAATGGCCAAAGGATATGAATAAGCAGTTTTCAGATGAAGAAATTAAAGCTATCCATTGTCATGTAAAAAAAATGCTCTAAATAACTATTGATTAGAGAAATGCAAATCAAAACAACTTTGAGCTACCAGCTCGTACCTTCCAGATTGGCTAATATAACAGGAAAATGATAAATGTTGGAGAAGGTGTGGGTAAATTGGAACACATACACAGTTGGTAGAGTTGTAAACTGATCCAACCATTCTGGAGAGCAATTTGGAATTATACTCCAAGGGCTCTAAAACTATGCATAGCCTTTGATCCAGCAATACCACTACTAGGTATGTAACCAAAAGAGATTATAAAAAAGGGAAAAGGACACACATGTACAAAAATATTTATAGCAGCTCTTTTTTGTGGTGGAAAAAGTGGAATTTTAGGGGATGCCCATCAATTCGGGAATGGCTGAACAAGTTATAGTATAAGAATATAATGGAATACTATTGTGCTACAAGAAATGATGAGCTGGCAGATTTCAGAAAAGCCTGGAAAGACTTACTTGAACTAATACTAAGTGAATGGAGCAGAACCAGGAAAACATTGTATACAATAATAGCAAGAGTTTGCAGTAATCAACTATGATGGATTTATCTCTTCTCAGCAATGCAATGATCCAAGACAATTCTAAAACACTCATAATGGAAAAAGTTCTCCACATCCAGGAAAAGAATTATGTAGTCTGAATGCGGATTGAAGAAAACTATTTTCATTTTTTTGTGTATTTTTTGTTTCTTCTTTCTTGTGATTTTCCCCTTTTGTTCTGATTCTTCTTTCACAACATGACTAATGTGGAAATATGTTTAACATGATTGTGCTGTATAACCTATATCAGATTGCTTGCTGGATTAGGGAGGTGGGAGGTAAGGAGAAAAATTTGGAACTTAAGACATTACAAAAATGAATGTTCAAAACTATATTTACATGTAATTGGAAAAAAGTTAAAAATACTACTAAAATGGGAAAACATAGAATTGGTGATAATTACAGAATAAAAAAACAAATATTTTAAAAGAAAAAATCATCTTATTCAATACATATTGAATTGAATTGAAAAAAAAACAACAACCTTTGTATAGCACCTCTGAGAAATATCTACAATGAACAGGAACCCACTCTGCCTGGGGATGGCCTGAAGATTTTATTTGCATGGAGCCTAAATCTACCTCCTTTCAATTTTGACCATTTTCTACTTGTTTGCCTTGGGACCAATCAGAACAAATCTAATGTTTCTATGTGACAGCCCTTCAAATACTTGAAGATAGTCATCATTTCTCCCCAAAAGTCTTGGAGGAATGAGTCTGAAATCCAAAGCCTTGGGTTCAAATTCTAACATTAATACAACCTGTGTGTCCTTTGACAAGTGAATTAAACTCCCTGGTTCCCAGTTTCTTCATCTGCAAAAATTAGAAACATTGGATCATGTGGCTTCTGAGTTTCCTTCCACAACTAGGTCTAGGATTCTAAGTCTATTCTTTTCTCCAGATCAACAATCCCTAGGTATTCTCACTGGGCCTTATCTGTCATGGTCCTATCAGGAGAAATACTCTTGTTGGACCTAGGGATCTCACAAGGCTTTTGTAAGAACCATACAAGGTAAGGGACATAAGCATATCCCATGAATCCAAAGGTAGCTCTATGGAAACCTTTTCTTTATGAGCTATACATCTTGTTTAGTTCTCTTTTTACTGGAGGTTGGAATAGTGTTCACTGCAGATATCCCTTGTCTTTTCCACTGAGAAGTGGATTATGCCAAAATTCTCAAGTGAGTATCCCTAATTCCTGGTTGTGAAAAAGCTATAAAATGATGCCTTCACAGTGGATTGAACTTTATTTTGAGCACTACAAGATTTTCAAGAAACAAAGGTTGTTACTAGGTTGGGTATCGATAGGATCTGGCTGGGATAAAGCTTTCTACATGATTACTTCCTCTGAAGTCAAAGGGGGCAAGCTGTGCATGAAGAAAACACAATAATCAATGACCAAAGCTTGAAGGTCCTTTTTTCCCCTGGTAAATGCCAAAATGGAACCCTGGGCATATGAAAGTTTTTTTTTTCTTTCCCTCAGTGGAAATGAAAAGGATGGGGGTGGGGAACCTTGGGTATGTTAGCAAAATGAATTATGCAAGGCAAACTTTCACCAAGAGCCTGAGCTGTCTGAGATTTCTTGACTGTGAAATTGGCTGCCACTGGGTTGTTTGTGCATTTCAGAATCTCATGTGATGGGGAAAGAGGGAAGAAAAGTCTTATTCTGCCAACTTCTCTCAAGACAGAAAAGAATCTCTTATCCGGGGTGTTACTCAGTGTTTGATGTCAGAATTCTGGCTGTGATATCATTACTCCAAGGGAGGCAAGACAAGATTAATTTAGATTGCTGTGGGGAAGGGGAAAGCTTGCTTCTTTTTCTTATAATGGTAATGATGATGAAAATAGTGACACATTACTACAATGCTTCAATGTTTACACCATGCTTTGCTCCATGGAAAACTTGTGGGGTTGGTAGCATGGGCAATTGTTATCCTTATTTTACTGATAATGAAACTGAGGCTCAGAGAGTTTGTAATGACTTGACAAAGGTCTCACAAATAGTAAATGTTAGAGGTTTTTCTTTATTTCAAATCTGGCACTCCTGAATAGTAGGTCCCTGATTGCCTCCAGTTGGAATCCAAGTGAGTTTTTTTTAAAACTTTTTTGTGAGTTTTGACTATTGTCAAAATTAAGTATTACTTCAAAGAATACAGATCTTTTTCCATTGAAGTCAGTTTACATTCCTTACTTTGGTCTTTGGCCATGCCCTACTTGCTACATCCCATTTATAGTCATCTCAATTCAGCTCAATAAATATGTATTAAGTATCCACTGTGTGCATGGCAGATCTTAGGACCATGAAGAGAAAAATGGGAAACAGTCTATAACTTTAAGGAGATTCCATTCATTGGATCATATGCAGATGAGTACAAGTCAGAAAATTTGATACATCAAAATAAGATAAAATGAGGAAGGAAGTAAAGAAAGGCTTCTCTGAGGAAATGGTATTTGAGCTGACCTCTGGAGGATATTAAGGATAGTAAGAGGCCTACAAAGATGCCCAAAGTGAAAGATGGAATGCTAAGTTTAAGGGACAGCAATTAGACCAATTAAGCTGGAATATAGAAAGTATGAAAGGAAATAATGTGAATTAAATCCAGAAAGTTAGGTTGGAGAGTATGAAAGCCTTTAAATATCAAGGTGGAGAGTACATATTCCTGTTCTAGAAACAATAGGGAACCACTGAGGAATTTTGAGCAAGGAAGTGATATGGTCAGACCTGTGCTTTAGGAAGATTATTTTGACAATAGAGTGGAGGATGCATAAAAAAGAGGACATGTTTGAGGCAGGGAGACAAATTTAAGCAGCAACAGAATAGGTGAGAAGTGATGAGGGCCTGAACTAGGATAAGCAGAAAGGAACAAATGTAAGAGATCTTATGGAAGTAGAATCTTTCGCCTCCCTATACAATTAATGGAGAAAGATGGACAAAGAAATGAAGAAAGTCCTTCCATTGCACAAAAACCAAAACAAAACTCTAGAGCTAGTTACTTTTTGTTTGTTTGTTTGGTTTGTTTTTTTGCGGAGCAATGGGGTTAAGTGACTTGCCCAGGGTCACACAGCTGGTAAGTGTCTGAGGCCAGATTTGAACTCAGGTACTCCTGAATCCAGGGCCGGTGCTCTATCCACTGTGCCACCTAGCCGCCCCTGGAGCTAGGTTCTTGATGAACTATTGAAAAATAAATTGGATATCCCAATTTATTTTCCAAAATTAATGACTTTCATGATTTCAGTGTTTTGCCATAAGTAGAAAAATTATAGGAGAAAAATGTGTCAGAGAGTTAGGTTTATGGCAAGAATTCAACTTAAAAAAAAGAACCAGAGACCACTGTTTGGACTGGAGATTGAGAAGGGTCAGTAGGGTAGAAAAAGACTTACAAAATCTAAATCTTTTTACAATGTCTCAAAATGCAAATACGTGAGTCACTTGAAGACATCAATGGCAAATAAATTCAAAATAACTTCAAATAAGTTACTCATGTAGTGTATAGTCAGGTGCCTTTAGAATGTGTTGCCAGAAGAGACCACAGAGGTAAATATAAAATGTAAATTTTAAAAGGAGCTGGTTGAGTGATGTTTCAGCCAATAATAACATGTGTAAGTATGATAGAGGCAATAAAATTTTAATCCAGAGGATGCTGTGTAATCACTGCAGTAACCACAAAGGAATTTTCTACACCCTCTCTCATGAATAGGACTCAGCAACTTGAGGGAGGGGGAAGAAACAGAGAGACAGAGACAGGGACAGGGAGAGAGACAGAGAGAGTTTCCACTCATTTGATGCACCATATACTAAAAATCTAGAGACAGAATGGCATAGTGGATAGAATGAGACAGACTTAGCTTTAAATCTTACCTCTTGATCCTTACTAGCTGTGTGACTTCAAAGGCAAGTCATTTAGTCTCTCTAAGACCTATCTACTAAGTTGGAGATGGGTTACAAATAATTTGCCATGGTGAAGGGTGTTCCCATTCTGGGAGTTTCCTATCACAATTGAATCACAGTCCTTTACCTTATTCACATACACTGAAAAATCTGTGGTTGGAAATGGGTTATTCAAATAGAAGGATTGAAGATTATAAATTCATTTGACATGCCTTAAAGCCTTAGAACATGAAATGTTTTGTAGAGAGCTGAAACCAGGGGTTCACATGTTTGAGAAAAGCATCAAAACAATGCCTGACGCAAGAAATATTCAGTTGTCTTAAGACAACTACAATTGTTTGCATGTTGTATGTGGAGGGAGGCCTCAGGACAAGAACCTTGAGACACTTTGAAGTCACTGTTGGAAAGAGAGCAAGGCAGTGCTACACCAAGGAGGGACTTGCTTGAGGTGTTGTGCTAGAATAGGGTAAAGAGAGGAAGAGGACCATAAAGGGATTGGAAGAATAATAAACAAGCATTTATTAAGTACTTGTCATGAGCGAAACATACTGTGAAAGGGGCTGGACCTGAGGACAAAAGTAAAAGAATCCTCGTCCTCAAGGAGTTTAGTTTTCTATCTTAATGAATTGCACTTGCCAAATAATAATGCCAATTATAATAATCATTTTAACAATAATAGCTAACATTTATATAGCATTTACTAATCACCAGTCACTGTAATAATTATATTATTTAAATGTATAATTTAATAATAACAGCTAATATTTATACAGAGCTTACTATGTAGCAGTCACTACACAAATGAAAATATTATTATTGAATATATGATTACATGCATTATTTAATAATAATAACAATGGCTACCATTTATATTGTGTTCATTTTGGCACTGAATTATTATCTTATTTGATCCTGACAATAACCCTGGGAGGTGAGTGTCATTATTATCCCTATTTTATAGATGAGGAAAATGAAGCAAATAGTTGCTTCTATTTCCTGAGGGATTATAAATGCTGTCAGCTGCCCCTATATTTTGGGAGTTCTAAATCTATATTTATCTTATTGCTGGGAGAAAGCCCCTAATTGCTTTACCCACCCTAGTTAAGAAGCTAGGAACCTAGGCATTCCATAAATGTTGGTTGTTACGGATCATGATATTCTAAATGGCTTGACCAGCCTTCCTTGCTTCCATATTTCATTGCTACTTAGATATCTCATTGCTAGACATCTTTCTGAAGAAATTACTTTAGTCACAAGAAAAACTCTTCATAATGTGTGTCCTCAACTGCATCAACTTCATTTTATTTTAGAAGAGAAAGCTGATGAGGGACAAAGAGACCTTTTGCCTCCTCAGCTTAATTTTCTTAACCAAAGAAACAAAATGCTGGTTATTTTGAGGAAAGGAAGTGAAGTTCCTGCTAGCCTCCATTTCTCCTCATCCTTGATGAACAGAGATGTTCACTCCATTAATGAAAAAGAGATACAACTTCTTAGCAGCCAAGTCCCCCAACTGTCCCCACAGAGAGTAAATTACTGTGTTAATTTCAAAACCACATTGTTAAAGACTTTAAGTATAGGCTTTCGTACAACCAGCCTGTTTCATGCCATATCCAAGGAGCTTTGTAATATGTGAACATTATATGTCTCAACTCAGGCTGGGACCACTTGTGGGCTTATGCTTTGGGAAGTCTGGCTCTGGGTTATTTGCTGTTTCACAGAAAGCATATGAAAATAACATTTTCAAATCGTCAAATAATTCCAGGGTTGTGCTGTGTATTGCCTCATGTTAACAATCCCTCAGTTTAAGTTAAGAAAAAAAGGAATTAATTCCATTTTACTTCAAGTCCTCCTTTCTAAAATCATGATTCCCTTTCCTGACTGAAAATGTAGGGGGATTAAGAAAACATCATCTTGGGTTTAATAGAAGGTGGATTTGTTTGGAATGTGGGAACAAAATAAATGTGGCTGATTTGGGCAGCAAGGGGAAATGACCTCTTTGGAACGTAAAAAGCAAGTCATTCGTAGTGACAAACAAATTTCACTGATTTGTCATTTGTGGTTGTAACTAATCTTTAAATGAAGTATTATTAGTGCTATTGGAAGGGAAAATATATGAAAAAAATGATGTTGAAGTCATGTACAAAGACTCAAAGCTATATGTAAAATGACAGGCTGTGCATTCAGACCAACACTTTCTGATTCCTCATGAATGATAATAACACAACCTTATGTTTATGTAATGCATTATGGTTTGCCAAGCACCTTGCATATATTATCTTATTTGATCCCTACAGTGGCTCTGTGAGTGAGCTGATATTGTTATCACCATTTTACTGATGAGAAAGATGAGGCAAAATGAGGATAAGTGACCTAACCAAGCTCACACAGCTGGTTAGTGACTGATACAGAATTTAAATTGAGGTCTTCCTGCCTCTAAATCCAGGTCTCTGACATTGCCAAGCTGCCTTATCAAGTAACAAAAGGGGTAATTATATTGGAAGTGAGTGTGCATGATGAAGGACCTGGGATAGGAATATGATTCTACTTGAGCTCATCTACCACATTATTCCAATACCAATATGATTTGGATCTCTAGCCAATGTGACTACTGCCCCTCTGTCCAGGTATAACTCTTCATTCATTTCACTGCTTTTGTCTTTCATAAGGATAGAATAAGCTGGTAAATAATTTTCTCTTATTCACAGGATAATTTTAATGGCCTTCCTTGGTCTTGGCTCTAAGTAAAATGTATTGGCAAGACACCTGTAATAGGAGAAACAAAATTCATTCAGAGTTCCTACTGACCTGACCAATGCTTGTCATCTTAGATGAGGTTCTATGATTATCCAAATGGTTCACTTTGAAGGAGGAAGGACTTTTGTGGGTCACTCTCCATGGAAATAAGGTACCATGGGCTGCTTTGTGAGGAGAATGGCTTAGGAAAGCAGATCCATTCCTCATTTCATCTACAGAAAGCTTTCCAGATCAGAGATAATGATGGCCATGATTATATTGACATTAACCAATCACTGATAGTAAAAGGAATAGAATAGGCAATAACTTGATTTCTAATAAACAAGTTTTAAAAAGATATGAGAGACTCACTTTTTAAAAACTATGTTTGTCAGGGCAGAGTCAAGATGGTGGAAGAGAGGCTGTGACTCCTGAAATCTCCCAATAAATCCATCCACACACTCCAAAATAAGGCCATAAGACAACCCCCAGAGTAGCCTAACCCATATAAGAACAGAGTGAGACTATTTTCCAGCCAAAGACAACAACTGGGATCACATGCTGTTAGGGCTGAAAGAGGAGCTCAGCACATAGAGTGGGCCCAGCCTGGAACAGACCATGCCTGCAGCACCTCTGAGCCTTCAGCACCAGCAAACTTCTTCTGAGGCTTGGCTTGTGGAGCAGTAAGGAGGTTCTGTGGTTAGCCAGGGTAAAGTGGCAGCAGTCTCTGCTGGAGTTGGGGTGAAGTGCCCTGGTTCTGAACCAGTGGGCCAAATTTGGTGTTGGTGGCCCAGTGGGACAGGGCCACAGGCACACCAAGCTTCTGACCATAGAGAATCAGATTTCAATCAGATATCTGCTTCTGGGTTGAGATGAGCAGACAAAGAAAACAGCAGTCCATGAGCTTCTTTGGGGGAAAGATAGATCAGAATATACCCTCAGAAGAAGATAATAATGAAGTCAAACCTCCTATATCCAAAGCTTCCAAGAAAAATATGAATTGGTCTCAGGCCATGGAAGTGTTCAAAGGGGACTTTGGAGATAAAGTAAGAGAGAGAGAAGGAAGATTTAAAGAGATGGGGGAAAGAATGGAAAGAGAAATGAGAGTAATGCAGGAGAGTCATGAGAAAAAAGTCAATAGCTTGAAAAGCCAAATGGGAAAGGAGATATAAAAGCTCTCTGAAGAAAATAATTCCTAAGAATTAGGATTGAACAAATGGAAGCTAGTGACTTTATGAGAAACCAAGACACAATAAAGCAAATCCAATTGAATAAAAGATAGAGTGCAACATGAAATATCTCTGTGGAAAAACAGCTGACCTGGAAAATAGATCCGGGGGGGGATAATTGGAAAATCATTGTACTCCCTGAAAACCATGATCAAAATAGGGGGTTAGAAATCATCTTCCAAGAAATTGTCAGGGAAAATTGCCCGGATATTCTAGAAGCAGAAGGTAAAATAGAAATGGAAAGAATCCACTGATCACCTCCTGAAAGAGATCCCCAAATGAAAACTTCCAGGAATGTTATAGCCAAATTCCAGAGATCCCAGGTCAAGGAGAAAGTACTGTAAGCAGCTAGAAAAAAGGAATTCAAATACTGTGGAGCTGCAGTAAGGATAACACAAGATCTAGCAACATCTACATTAAAGGACCAGAGGGCAAAGGAACTGGGACTAACAGCCAAGAATCACCTACCCAGCAAACTGAGTATAATCTTTCTGGGAAAAAATGGGACTTCAGTGAAGAAGATGACTGAAAGTGATCTTTCAGGCATTCATGATGAAAAGACCTGAACTAAATAGAAAATTCGACTTTCAAATAAAAGACCCTAGAGAAGCATAAAAAGGTAAACAGGAAAAAGAAATTACGAGGGATATTAAAAGATAAAACTGTTTACATTCCTACATGGGAAGATAATACTTCTAACTCATAAGATCTTTCTTAGTATTAGGGCAGCTGAAAGGAATATACTTAGACAGAGGGTGCAGGTGTGAATTGAATATGAAGGGATGGGATCTTTAAAGCATTTATTTTTTGTTTTTCCTTGGTTTTGTGGTGCAGGAAGGGTGGGGTGGCTTATGTCTAGGGCTGGATATAGACTTTCTGCCTCCTGGGTCCAAGGATGGTGTTTTGTCCACTGTGTCACCTAGCTGCCCCATTATGACATCTTTAAAATAAAGTTAAGGGGTAAGAGGAATGCACTGGAAGAAAGGGAAAGGGAGAAATTAGCTCACATAAAAGAAACAAGAAAAAGCCTATGGAGTAGAAGGGAAGTTGGGGAAGGAGTGGGGAAACCTTAACTCTCATCAGAATTGGTTCAAAGAGTGGATAACATACACACCCAAGTGGGTATAGTAATATATTGTGCCCTGAGGGAAAGTAGGAGGGGAAGGAGATGGGGGCGGGAAGAGGCAAAGTAAGGAAGGGCAGATTGGGGGAGGGGGCAGTAAAAAGTAAAACACTTTTAAGGAGGAATAGGGTGAAGGAAGATAGAAAATAGACTACATATCAAGGGGAGAGAATAAGATGGAGGTTAATATAGTTATCAATAGTAATTATAAAAGAGATGATGAGCAGGATGATATCAGAAGGATATATGAAAAATGCAAACCATCAACAGAAAGAACTGATGGTATCTGAAGACACATTGAAGTATAATTTTATGTGTTAGCTCCTCTTTCTAAAGGTATTTTGTCTATTTTCATTCACAACCTTACTAATGTAAAGATTTTTTGTATAACTAAACATGTATGGCTTTTTTTGAATTGCTTGATTTCATAGGGAGGAATGAGGAGGGAGGGAAGAAGAAAATTTAGAATGCAAAGTTTTAAAAAATCAATATGAAAAGTCACAAGGAGCAGGAGGAGTTGAGAGAAACCTGGAAGGACTTACATGAGCTGATGCTGAGTGAGAGGAGCAGAACCATGAGAACATTGTACTCAGCAACAGCATTGTTCATTGTGATGAACAATGGTGATAGACGTGGCTTTTTTAGCAATGCAATGGTCCAAAACAATTTCAAAGAACTTCATGATAGAAAATGTTCTCAACATCCAGAAAAAAGAATTGTGGTTTATGAATGCAGATTGAACCATACTGTTTCTGCTTTTTGGCTGTTGTTGGGTTTTTTTTCTTTCTTTTTTGAGGTTTTTCCCTTGTGCTCTGATTCTTCTTTCACAATATGACTAATGTAGAAATGCTTAAAGTGATTGTACATATATAACCTATATTAGATTGCTTTCTATCTTGGGGAGGAGGGAGGGAAGGGAGGTTGTAACTAAAAATCCTATGAAAACAGATGTCAAAAACTATCCTTATATGTAACTGGAAAATATTAAAATACTGAACTATCAACAAAACCCCCCAAACTATATTTGTCTTTTTTATCTTTTTCCCATGATCAAGATAATCCTTGTACAGTTATCCTTGAGTATCAAATATTCTTTTTAAGTTAGTTTATATTTATTCTATTATTTGGGTCTTTAGGAATAGTCATGATGACAGATATATCATTTTGTAATGAGGAAACTATCACGTAGGTGGTAATCAGTGCATTCCAGACAGTCTGAACATAGCCTACAGGTGCTCAGATGGTGATGCATAGCTATCTTGACTCTCCTTGGAAAACATCGAGGTCTCTCTTATATGACATACAATCAAGTGGGGAGGGGTTGATTGAAGAGTCTTCTAGTCTCAATATAGCCCCTCAAAAAACCCCTTTTCTCCTCTATTTGTATTCTAATTCTCATCCTAGAATTAAGAAAGGGAATAGTTTTAATAGAGAGGCAGAGCCCTGTAGTGGACAAAGTGATCAATGTAGGAGCCAGGAAGTAATTGGTTCAAGTTCTTCCTCTAATTTGTGCTGGTTCTGTGACCCTCGATAAATCACTTAACTTCTTAGGGCTCTAGGGAATTGAGCCTGTAAGATGCCGAGAAGGTGGCAACCTACACTGGCAGAAGGAGTTTCCTTTTCTGAGAGTTTCCTGCACTAATAAAATAATATCTAGGGGGCAGCTAGGTGGTGCAGTGGATAAAGCACCAGCCCTGGATTCAGGAGGACCTAATTTCAAATACGGCCGCAGACACTTAACACTAGCCATGTGAAGCTGAGCAAGTCACTTAACCCTCATTGCCTGCAAAAATAAAATAAAATAAGATAAAGTCTAGTCTTTATCCTTCCCTGCCATATACATGTGTATGCATATATGCATATGCATATATGTACATATCACAAATGTAGGTAGGTAGTGGCTATACACTGGCTTATCTATATATGAGATGGAGTTATGACTCTGTGTGTGTGTGTGTATCCTGGGCTAGTCCTGATTTCAGAAAGATCTTTATCACAAAGTGCTTGATGAACATTGCTGATATTCATGGCATAATTATAGACTTAAAATTGGATAAGACCTTAGAGATATAAAAAATAATCCTCTTATTTTACAGATGAAGAAATTGAAGTAAAGAGAAAGGAAATGACTAACCCAAGGATATACGAGTAATAAAGGAGAAGAATGGTTATTTAAAGCTAGGTGTTTTGACTCCAGGATCCAGGGTGTTACATCACAGTTTTGTTTTCTTTCCATTGAAACTTATTATTTGGTTCCTATGACATGCAGACAGCTGTGCTAAATGCATTGGAGGACACAGAAGTTATTTTAAGGCATGACCCTTGCCCTCAGAAGGCTTATAATATGGGTAGAGGCAGGAACAAGCCACAGTGGTGCAGTGGCTAAAGCACTGGCCCTGGATTCAGGAGGACCTGAGTTCAAATCCTGCCTCAGACACCTGACACTTACTTGCTGTGTGACCCTGGGCAAGTCACTTAACCCTCATTGCCCTACCAAAAAAAAAAGAAAGAAAAGAGTTAAAAGTAATGCCATGAGCTCATAGTAGGTTAAGACTGGTTTCTTTTTATCTAATTAAAAGGTTTTGGGGGCAGCTAGGTGGTTAAGTGATAAAGCACTGGCCCTGGATTCAGGAGGACCTGAGTTCAAATCCGGCCTCAGACACTTGACACATTACTAGCTGTGTGACCCTGGGCAAGCCACTTAACCCTCATTGCCCTGCCCCCCCCAAAGAAGGTTTTAGGGCAAAAGGACAAATTGAAATGGATCCATGAAAAAGAGTAAGATTCGGATTGGCCTGAAAAGGTAGAGTGGTGGGGGAGCAACTAGGTGGCACAGTGGATAAAGCACCAGCTCTGGATTCAGGAGGACTTGAGTTCAAATCTGACCTCAGACACTTGATACTTACTAGCTGTGTGACCCTTGGCAAGTCACTTAACCCTCATTGCCCCACCCCAAAAAAGAAAAGAAAAGATAGCATGGTGTCTCCAGATTCTAGGCTCCTTCGAATGCTAGGCAAAGAATTGAAAACTTAATTTAGTAAGCAACAGGGCTGTGTTAAAAATTAGGGGCAGGGTAGAAAAGTGGCATGTGTAAAATATATACAAATAGACACATATGCACACATATATGTTGCAGAAGTTTCAATCTCTTTTGAAAGAGATTCCCCATCAGGGAATTCTCTATATCCATGAAATTCTAGATCCAGCCCCTTCCTCTATCCTTATATTGTATCTTTTTACTAAACTCTAAACTCAAGAACCCACCTATTTTGAAACCAGAGGGCCCGACAGAAAAATATCCTGGTCCAGGATTCTACTGTGTGACCTGAAGCAATGTCTCTAGACATCAGTTTCCTCATCTGTAGAGTGAGAGGGTTCACCTAGATTACCTCTAAATTCTACTTCAGCTCCAGATCTATGATCCTAAGTCCCTTTGGTGGCAGAGATTTTAGCTTATCTAATCCTGCACACCTCCCTGAAACACTTAATAATACTCATTGCAGAACAGGCATTTAACAAACATTTGTTATATTGTATGGCATTTTAGGTGGGGGAGAAGAAGTTAAGGCACTCTCTATGTTCAGGGCTGGAAGGAAGGTTTCACAGAGCAGTAGGTGGCAAAGGACATTGGTAAGGTGAGTAAATACTGATGTCTTTTTTTTTTCTGTTCCTGGTATTTATCAAAGGGACTTCACATTTCCACATCTCTCTTTAGAAAGGCGATAGCTATGAAAATCGGCAAAGTCTTCACACAGAAAGGTAGAGAGAGGCACAGAAATGGGAGAAACCACATGTCAGTGTGCCCAGAGTGATGTAGTAATGCCCCATTTGAAATTAATGGGTAATGAATGAAAACCAGCCAGAACTGCCAGGTGTTGCCCTTAAGGAAGGTTTGGGGAAATGGAATCCTTTCTCCAGTGCGGGCACTTTGATGAATTTCTGGTTGTTCTCCCTAATGTCTCCTCTAGTTATTTCAGGTTCAATGTATTGTTTTATTCTTTCAAGCTAGACTGTACATTCCTGAGGGAGACACTGTGACCTTTTTTTCTTTGATAATCCACAGGTAGTTCGGTACTGCCATAATAAGACTTGGTTGACATCACCTTTTATCCTTACAACAATCCCATGAGGGAAGTACCACAGGTATTATTATCATTATTTTACAAATGAGGAAACTGAGGCTCAGAGAACTTAGCTTGAGTGACTTGCCCATAGCCAAACACCTAGAAATGTAAGAAATGGGATTCAAATTCAAGTTACTCCCTACATGAAAGAATGAATGAATGATAAAGTGAGGAAATGCTTATATAATGCTTACATAAACAACACAACTTGACACAACTTGAGTTCAAGTTCCATCTGACTTTTTGCAAAGAGTTGCTGGATGAATGTCTGTTACTAGCAGTAAGGAAAAAGCATAAGAAGCCTCTTCTGGCCACCAAAATACTGTCTGGAATCACATAATCTCAGACTTCAGAAGTCATCTGGCCTAGTCTATACCTGACTCAAACTCCCCTATACAGAGTGGTTCTCTAGCGATCTTCTTCTTGAAGACTCTAATGGAGGAGGAACCAATCAATACCTTCTCAGGAAGCCAATTCTCACTTTTGAACAATTCTAACTGGCAGCAAGTTTTCCTTCATCTAATCTCTTCCTCCCCTAGCCTTCTCTTCTAAGGGTAAATACTTCTAGTTCCTTTAAGTGATCATCCTATGGAATGGTCTCCAGTTCCCTACACATCTTGACCACTCTCCTGTGAATACACTCCAGTTTGTCCATGTCTTTTCTAAAACAAAAAGTTCCTGTTGTAGTAGTTACTAGGTAGAGGGCCTTGTGTATAACAGAAAAAGACTTTTATTCTCACAGATTTCACATTCTTTTAGACAAGATGCATGCATATTCCCACAAACTGGTAACTAACCATTTGATCCTACATAGTCAAATCATATGTTCTTGAAGCCTGACTTCATCCCATATTAAAAATGAGAATGTAGTAACTACCCTTATTTTCTCTAGCTGGACAGTGTGGCACACAACCAGTTAATGACCTACCAACATTCTGACTTTCACTGGTGATAAACGCAAAGTCATACTGACTTATTCATTCTGACATGTAATAAATGCTTCATTTACCACAATAAACTTGAATCAATATTAAATGATTAGGAAGAATACTGCTAAAATCAACTAAATGATGAATCATTGTGATCTTAAAAGATAAAGATGGGGCCTCACCAAATAAAGAGAATTTGCTTTTATTTAATTTTAATATAGTATCAAAGAGCTTGACTCTAACCAAAGGTGAACCTTTCATGACTTCTTACTATGACTCAGACCTTTTTATTAACAAGTTCAAGTGAAGCAAATGATGAATAAATAGCCCCCAAACAGGAAAAATGCCAATTTCCTGCTTAAAAAACTGCAAAGTGTGATAAACCCATTTCCGTTAAGAAAACTGCTTTAGTTTTTTGCTGGGGAATTTCCCAGCTAAACACAGAGTAAGAGGCATTAAGCCAAATGCTTCATGTAGGCAAATTTCCTCTTACTCTTTGCATGCAGAGTAATAATACAAACACACTTAATAATTCAATTCTATTTTATGTTCTCCTTCCCCAAAGCCTAATGAAGTAGAGGTAACCTGCCCAATTCAACATGGCTGGCAGAAAAGTATACAATTCATGTGGCTGTGCTATTGCTTCTGGGTAGGATCCTCAGTGGAGACTTCACAATTTGTTCATACAAATCCTCCTTCTCTTCCACCCTGTTCTCACTCTTATTAACACTCCTCTGGCACTTGCAAACCCTTCGTAGCTTCACTCATCTACTCATTCATTTATTCAGTGAGCATTTATTGGGCTTGTGTTCTGCCTTAGGTGCTAGAGATACAAAGATAAAATAAAAATGACCCAGCCCTCAAGGAAATTATATTCTATTAGGGGAAAATGATATGAAAACCAAAAAGTAAATACTGTATAATTTGAGGAGAGAGAAAGCACTAATAATTAAAAGGATAAGAAAAGGATTCCTAAATCAGTTGGCACCCGAGCTTTGCCTTGTCCAAAGCTAAGGATTCTGAGAGGTGGAAGTTAGGCCAGTAGAATAGGAATAATATCTCACCCAGGCTGCTGAGGGTATCAATCAGCAGCTTATCCAAGTGACCAAGGAGTGGGAGTAATAGCTGCCTAAATTTTTGCAGAGCTATAAAGGAGGCAAGGAAATCGTTCTACTCTTGTCATCTCCTAAGGATCATTATGGCTATTGATAATGAGATGAAATGGAGTGATGGAAAATTTAGATTGATCATCACTGAACTCCATGAGGTTGTTGAAAAGAGTTCACAGTGAAGCCAAATGCAAAGAGATGACTAAGGTGGAAAAAAAAGCCTGTGGCTAATGTCATGTACAATAGAGCTGAAAATGAGCTCCCTTTGACAAGAAGTTACATTTGCCCCAACTTACAGGAATGGATGAGATATCTTCCAAAATTTCCTTTCTCCATTGCCAGGGAATTAGAGTATGGTTTTCATTTGTGCAGCCTCTGGTGACAGATGTTGGTAGGAAGCTGTTAAATGAAACAGGTTACCTTTGTCCTTCACCCTGAAGCAGTTCAATAAAGGTTTTTGAAGATGTGGCAAGGAATCAAGATATTTTAAATATATTATTTGTTGTTGTGATTTTAATACAATATGTCAAAAAATACAGTATATTTACCTCACCCCCCCAAAAAAAAGACTGCTAAGCCATGTTAACATAGAGTGCCACAGAGTGATTGGTTGAAAGAAATGAAATCCATTGTTCAGAGGATGAAAGAACTAAAGCCAGAAGGAACCTCAGAAGTAACTGAATGCAAACCTTTACCCCCTATTGTTCAGATGAAGAAACTGAGGCAAAAGGAGATGAAGCATGCCCACTGTAAGTCACATGAGTAACAAGCAACAATTGTTGGCATTTAACTAAGGTCCCCTAACTCTAGAGCCAGCACTATCTATCCGTCCAACTACCAAGCATTCCTTTGAGATTAGTTGCTGATCATTCAATCACCTAAGCTGTCAAATGGTATGGAGAGTGGTGTTCCCAACATCCACCTGTGCCCAAGGGAGAAGAGACTGGGATAGACAAAAAGGAACAGCATAAGGGTTCTTTTTTCCATGTCTTACACCCATTTGGCAGTCTGGTGAAACCTATGATTTCCTTCTCAGATTAATATTTCTAAATGTGTAAAATGAAATACATAGAAATATAAAGGAAATAAATTCTATTGAAATGCAGTTTTAAAAGTTCATAGATGCAAGTTAAGAGCTCCTGATGTAGGGGAATAGCCATTTTGTCTCTCATAGCAGTCAGTCAGTGAATATTTACTAAGCACCTACTGTGTACTATGGGTAGCTAAGTGGTGTATTGGATAGAGTACTGAGCTTGGAATCAGGAAGACTCATCTTCCTGAGTTCAAATCTTGCCTCAAACACTTACTACCAGTGTGGCCCTGGGCAAGTCACTAAACCCTGTTTGCCTCAGTTCCTCACCTGTAAAATGAGCTGGAGAAGGAAATGGCAGACCACTCCAGGATCTTTACCAAAAACAAACAAAACGAACAAAACAAAACAAAAAAAACTCAAATTGGGTCACAAAGGGTTGGACATGACTGAAAAATGACTGAACAAAAACTATGTGTCACAAAGTGCTGGGGATACAAATATAAATAAAAATTAAGTCCCTGAAACCATGTCCTGGAGGTTTTAACATTTCTCTTCAGAATGTCTATCAGCTCCTGATTGGTTCTTGCCTCAGCTGGTCCACAATTTCAGACAGGCTAAAACCATGACTCACTTCCTTCTCTATCCCTACACTCACCAGCAAATGTCTTCATATAGCCCTGTCATTTGCTTTGCTGCCACCCTCCCATGCCTCTTCCTACCCCCACCTCCATTTGGAACCATAATCAATTAGCTGCCATTTTTCCTAGAAGAGGTATGTTAATCTATTCTCCTACAGCCCCACTCATCAATCTTGCAACTCCCTGTACCAAGACGCTCTTCCTTAGCCACCACTCTCCTGTGTGCATTATCTCCTATTGCAAGTTAAGATTCCTGAGGTGGAGCCAAGATGGTGGAGGAAAGGCTGTGATTCTTCCAAGCTCCCGATAAATCTGTCCACACACTCCAAAATAATGCCATAAAGGTATTTTGTCTTTTTTCTTTCACAACCTTACTAATATGAAGATTTTTTGTATAACTGTACATGTATGACATATTGAATTGTTGTATTTCATAGGGAGGAACGAGGAGGGAGGGAAGAAGAAAATTTAGAACATAAAGTTTTAAAAAAATCAATGTGAAAAGAAATGATGAGCAGGAGGAGTTGAGAGAAACCTGGAAGGACTTACATGAACTAATGCTGACTGAGAGGAGCAGAACCAGGAGAACATTGTACTCAGCAACAGCATTGTTCAATGTGATGAACAGTGGTGATAGACTTGGCTCTTTTTGCAATGCAATGATCCAAAACAATTTCAAAGAATTTCATGATAGAAAATGTTCTCAACATCCAGAAAAAAGAACCATGGATTATGAATGCAGATTGAACCATACTGTTTCTACTTTTGGCCTGGGTGTTTTCCTTCTTTTTTGAGGTTTTTGTGCTCCAATTTTTCTTTCATAATATGACTAATGCAGAAATATATTTAATGTGATTGCACATATACAACCTATATTAGATTGCTTTCTGTCTTGGGGAAGAGGGAGGTCAGGGAGGGTGGGAGAAAAATTTGTAATTAAAAATCCTATGAAAACAAATGTTGAAAACTATCCTTACATGTATCTGGAAAATAATAAAATACTTTTATTAGAAAGAAAGAAAGAAAGAAAGAAAGAAAGAAAGAAAGAAAGAAAGAAAGAAAGAAAGAAAGAAAGAAAGAAAGAAAGAAAGAAAGAAAGAAAGAAAGAAAGAAAGAAAGAAAGAAAGAAAGAAAGAAAGAAAGGAGGAAGGAAGGAAGGAAGGAAGGAAGGAAGGAAGGAAGGAAGGAGGAAGGAAGGAAGGAAGGAAGGAAGGAAGGAAGGAAGGAAGGAAAGAAAGAAAGAAAGAAAGAAAGAAAGAAAGAAAGAAAGAAAGAAAGAAAGAAAGAGAAAGAAAGAAAGAAAGAGAAAGAAAGAAAGAAGGAAAGAAAGAAAGAAAGAAAGCCAAGATTACTGAGATCAGGGGCTGATTTGGCTTTTGTGTGTCTATACCTTGCACTCAGATTAGTGCTTCTTACATAGAAAGTACTTAAATACTTTTTCATGCAGTCAATTGTTCATTCATTTTGTGCAAAGTCCCAACACATGAGAAGATAGGCTCCAGGTGGGAAGGCCCAGGCCTAAGTTGATGGAGAAGTGCTTAACTTCCCTGAGTCTCAGTTTCCTCATCTATAAAATCAAAGAATTGGATTAGGTGGTCTCTGAGGTCTTTCCAGTCTTTAGCTCTATAATCTAAATTTATCATTCTATAACCATCCCAAAAGAAGAAATCTCTTCCATGGGTTTAACTGCCATCTAGGCTACCCCTAGACTCTATATATTCCCAGTCTCTTCTATCAATTTCACTCCCATATTACCAAACTGATTATTGCATATTTCAAACTAGATGTTCTGGAGACATTGTAAACTCAGCAAATCTAAAAATCAACTCATTGGCTTTTCCTTCAAACTCTCTTCTTGTCTAAACTTCCTTATTTCTACCTCAGTAATCACAACTCTTTTGGTTTGTCAGGTTCCTAACCATGGAAATATCCTTTCCATTACCCCAGATAACCATTCAGTTGCTAAAGCTTGTCATTTCTACCTTTAAGACATCTCTTGCATCCATTCTTGTTTCATGTTCTTTTTTTCTCTCACTTAGATTATTTTGACCTCCTTCTCTTGGGTGTCCCTGTTTCTCAAATCTCTCACTATTATTCTCCATCCTCTAGATAGAATATAGGTAATTTTACTTAATTACAGAGCTGACAGTGTGACTCTCCTACTTGGTTAGAACCAGTTGTTCCTTCCTTACTCTAGGATAAAATATAAACTTTTCTCCTTTGTTTTTATAGCCCAAAAAGACCTTCCCCACAAATATATGTTAGGCATGGTGTTAAGATGTGGAAATACAAAGGAAGGCAAAAGACGATCCCTGAACTTGAGGAGCTGGCAATCTAATGGAGGAGATGATGTACAAACAAATATGTGCAGACTACATAAAAGATAAGCTGTTTCCTAAGAAAAAATCCCCAGGACCAGATGGATAAACAAAAAATACCACTGAATATATATTTTAAAAAAACAACTAATACCATGTAAACTATTTGGAAAAATAGGCAAAGAAGTAGTATTGTCAAATTCCTTTCATGGCACAAATATGGTGCTGATACCTAAACCAGGAAGAGCAAAAGCAGAAAAAGAAAACTATAGACCAATTTTCCTAATGAATACTAATGCAAAATTTTAAAATAAAATATTAGCAAGGAGATTTCAGCATCATCTCCCAAAGGAGCAGGTGGGCTTTATACCTATAATTCAGGGCTGCTTCAATATTGGGAAATGCATCAGCATAACTGACTACATGAATAATAAAACCAACACAGACCATATGATTATCTCAATAGATGTAGAAAAAGCTTTTGATAAAATATTGCACTCATTCTTATTAAAACACTAGAGAGCACAGGAATAAATGGATCTTAAAATGATAAGTAGTATCTATCTAAAACTATCAGCAAGAATTATCTGTAATAGGGATAAGTTAGAAGCCTTCACAATAAGATTGGGTGAAACAAGGATGCCCATTATCATCACTATTATTTAATATTGTATTAGAAATGCTAGCCATAGGGGTCAGCTAGGTGGCACAGTAGATAAAGCACCAGTCCTGGATTCAGGAGTTCAAATCTGGCCTTAGACACTTGAAACTTACTAGTTGTGTGACCCTGGGCAAGTCACTTAATCCTCATTGCCCCACCAAAAACCAAACAAACAATAAATGAAATGCTATCCAGAGTAATAAGAGAATAAAAAGAAATTGAAGGAATTTGAATAGGCAATGAGGAAACAAAACTATCACTCTTTGCAGATGAGATGATAGTATAATTGGAGAATCATAGAAAATCAACTAAAAAACTACTTGAAATAAGAACTTTAGCAAAGTTGCAGGATAAAAACCCCACATTAACTATCAGCATTTCTATATATTATCAACAAAGTCCAGCAGCAAGAAACAGAAACAATAATTCCACTTAAATTAATTGTAGACAATATAAAATTCTTGGGAGCCTACCTTCTAAGACAAAACTAGGAACTATAAGAACAGAATTATAAAACACTTTTTTCATAAATAAAACCAGAGCTAAACAATGGAAAAATATTAATTGCTCATGGGTAGACCAGGCATATATAATAAAAATGACAATCTACCTAAATTAACTTATTCACTGCTATACCAATGAAACTACAATACATACTTTATAGACCTAGAAAAAATAACAATTCATCTGAATAAACAAAATGTCAAAAATATCAAAGGAATTAAGGGGAAAAATGAAAGAAGGTAGGTTAACCATATCAGATCTCAAACTATTACAAACTATCCAGAACAGTACAGTACTGGCTAAGAAATAGAATGGTAGATCTGTGAATAGATTATGCACATAGTACACAGTAGCCATAGTAATCTAGTGTTTAATAAACCTGAAGATTTAAGCTTTGGAGCCAATAACTCACCATTTAACAAAAACTGCAAGGAAAACTGGAAAGCAGTTTAGCAGAATCTAGGCATAGACCAAGGTCAAAATGAGTACAGGGTTTAGACATAAAGGATGCTACAATAAGCAAATTAGGGGAGCAGAGAATAGTTTGCCTGTCAGATCTATGGATAAGGGAAGAATTTGTGACCAAACAAAAGGTAGAGAGTATTAAAAAATGTAAAATGGATAAATTTGATTACATTAAATTGTAAAGGTTTTTCACAAACAAAACCTGTTGGTTTTGTTTAGCCAAGTCTAGAAAACAGAGGAAACTTTTTTACAGCATTTTTTTCTGCTAAAGGCTTTATTTTTCATGTTTATAGAGAATTGAGTGAAATTTATATGAATATAAGTAATCCCTAATTGATAAATGCTCAAAGGATATGAACAGGCAGTCTTCAAAAAAAGAAGTAAAATTTATCTATAGTCATATGAAAACATGCTCTAAGTCACTATTGATTAGAGAAATGCAAATTAAAACAACTCTGAGGTACCACCTAACACTGATCAGATTGTCTAATATGACAGAAAAGGAAAAAAGGAAAATGTTAGAAGGGATGTGGAAAACTGGGGCACCAATGCACTGTTGGTGGAGTTATGAATCATTCTATAAATTCTGGAGAGCAATTTGGAACTATGCCCAAAGGGCTATGAAACTGTGACCCAGCTATACCACTACTAGGTCATTATCTCAAAGATATCAAGGAAAAAGGGAAAAGGACCAATGTGTGCAAAGATATTTATACCAGCTCTTTTTGTGATGGCAAAGAATTGGACATTGAGGAGATGACCATTAATTGAGGAATGGCTGAACGAGTTGTGGTACATGATTGTGGTGGAATACTATTGTGCTTTAAGAGATGGTGAGCAAGATGCTTTTAGAAAAACCTGTGAAGACTTACATGAACTGACTCATTCAATTCAACTGAAAACATTTATTAATTATCTACTGTGTGAAAAATCCTGAACTGAGCACTGGGGAGACAAAGATTGATATGCCACTGATACTGCTCTCTAGAAGGAGTTTACAATCTTACAGAAGGTCAGTGGGTCAGAAATCATCAGTCAATCAACAAGAGCCAGTACATAAATAGCTGTGATACAATGGAAAATTGAGGGAAGGAGTCCAAGTGCTAAAAGACATTTTAGGAGGTAGAGATTGTTGTCACGTGGGAGGGTAAAAGAACACCCCACCCCCACCCCCAGATATGGCAGCATCTGAAAAGAGTCTTAAAGGAAGGGAGGGCAGGAGAGGGGACTTCAACAGACAGATATGGAGTTATGATGGTTGGATCAGCAATTCTCTCAAAAACCATTGGAAAGAGTCTGCTCTTTTATGTTACAAAATAAAACCTTAAACCAATCAACAGACAAATATGGTCATCTTAACATGGCCTACATATGTGACAACTGAACAGGAGGTGTTGAAACAACAGGGAAATTCTGCTGCTTTTTTCCTTGAAACAGACACTTTAGGTGACTGTCACTAATATTACCCCACACCCCCCCCCCACTCCCGCCACAAACATGCAGAAAAAAAAAGAAAAAAAAACAGAGAATGAGCAGACTGGATTCTTGTGAAATGTGTATGTACTTTTTAAATGTCACCTTTGGGTAAATCAACCCACCAATGTATTATTAATAAAATTTAGCAACTGTCAAATCATTTCTTGGTGCAGGGAGGCTTGGCTGTGTCACTGCTTAGGAGGAAGAGACAGATGGTCTTACCTTTCAGTTCCTGAGTCCATAGCCGAGAGAGGAGGTAACTGGGAGGAGGGGTTGTGGGGGCTCCCCTGTACATTATGTCCCGGAGAAGGGTGACTGACGGGATGTGGGGGAGGCCCAGCCCCAGCAGCTGTTCCACTCCGGCTTGAGTGAGTGCTGGAGAAAATCGTGGCTGAAATAAAAAAGGACGACAAGAAATTCAAACTAAACCACAATTAAATAAAGCTGGTGTGCGCTCTCTCCCTCTCCCTCTCTCTCTCTCTCTCTCTCTCTCTCTCTCTCTCTCTCTCTCTCTCTCTCTCTCTCTCTCTCTCTCTCTCTCAATCTCTCACACACACACACACACACACACACACACACACACACATAAATGAGGAGATAAAAGGAAGAAAGCAAAGACTTCATCAGTAGATGACTGACAGGAAACATTCTGGGTGTGGGGGAGCAGGCTATTTCTTGTAGTCCAATTCTCCAGGTTTTGTTTTAACTCATTGGAGTGGGGTCTACCTATTAACAATCAGGCAGTTGAGTGGCTAGTTACTTTCCTCATTGCCACTGCAGCAAAGAGCCCCTGAGCCTGCTCTATGCTGGGAGCTACCTTTCCCAGCTAGTACTTCAAGCTCCACCTTTCACTAAAAACACCTTGTCTGAACAGGATGGAATTTCCTGAGCTTCTAATGTTTCTACTCATGGTCCTCTAGATTATCACCTTTTATTTGTTTAAGAATGAGAGTAAATTCGTGTATTTGATTCCGATTTATTTTACCATCTCATTGGTGGCAAGAATTAGGGGTTGGGGTAGAGTGACCCTTGGGGGTAGCACAGCCCCGGTTGTATTCCAATCCTCACTCTTGTTCAGTTGCACTTCCTGGGACTCAGCCCCCACAACCAGAGGGATGCTTCTGGTGGAAATTCAAAGCAATGGCCACTAGGTTCTATCAATTCATAGAATGTTAGAGCTGGAGGTGGCACTATAAGCCATCTAGTACAAGGATTCTTTTTTTTTTTTTTTTAGTGAGGCAATTGGGGTTAAGTGACTTGCCCAGGGTCACACAGCTAGTAAGTGTTAAGTGTCTGAGGCCGGATTTGAACTCAGGTACTCCTGACTCCAGGGCCAGTGCTTTATCCACTGCACCACCTAGCCACCCCTAGTACAAGGATTCTTAACTGATTTGGGTGTTACAGATCCCTCTATTCAGAACGATGATTTAAAAAATATAAAATAAAACACTTAAAATTACAAAGGAAACCAATTATGGTGAAAAGAATATATAATGTTTTCCATTCAAGATCACAAACCCCTGGGAGGTCTATGGACCCCAGATTAAGAGCCCTTGATGTTGTCCTACTTCCTAGCATTAATCAGTTAACAAGCATTTAATAAGCACCTACTATGTGCTATGTAATAGTTATGCTCTGAAGACACAAAGACAAAAATGGAACTGTTTATACTCTCTAGTAGCATAAATTCTATCAGGAGAGACAGTGTGTTATATCTAAGTACATAGGAAATAGCTATAAAATAAATATGCAGTCATTTGTTTGGGGAGAAGGCAGTCACAGCTTATTGATTGATTGACATGCTAAGCTTCTATAGTGGAATGTACCCTAAGGCTTGAAACCTGGTCCTGGCTAACTGTTACAATGCTACAGACGAAATTGTCGCTTGTCACTTTTGCAGCCTGCCAGGAAGGAGTCTGTCAATGTGCCAAAAGTAGCCAGCAGAGATCTCACTATCCTGAGACAAGAGCATGCTGGAGTCATCTTGAACCAGCTTGGAAGAGCTGATTGTTAAATTTCAGGGTGAATATCTGCATCTCAGAAATCAGTGAACACTCTGTATCAGGGCTTGATTTGTAGTTTTGTTGACTGTCTATAGTTGAAAAAGAATTAATGATGGTAGTGATGATGATAATACAAATTAAATGTTTGCTAAACATTTATCAGCACGTCCCTGATACCAATCATTATCACTAAGAGACCTCTGTCTTGTCTCTAAAACTCCAAAAAGTTTAATTACTTAAGGTGAAGACTACTCTGGGCCTCAGTTTCTTCATTCAGCAAATTAAAGGGTTGAACTCAGTAACCCCTACCATCTCTTCCAGCTGAAAATTTATGATTCTATGACTTGGATCATGAATTGGACCATACCCTTTCTTTCCATGAGAGTTCCCTACCTTTAGTCCTTTCAATTATTTATTTATTTTTTTTAGTGAGGCAATGGGGGTTAAGTGACTTGCCCAGGGTCACACAGCTAGTAAGTGTTAAGTGTCTGAGGTCGGATTTGAACTCAGGTACTCCTGAATCCAGAGCCAGTGCTCTATCCACTGCGCCACCTAGCTGCCCCCTTTCAATTATTTCTAGTCACAGACTCTATAATGACCTTATCCCCCAATTCTCAAGGAATCTAACATCCATGGATACATAGATCTGTGAATGACTTGAGGAAAACAGTGTTTTCCCATGGTGTGCTGATGAAGTAGGGAGTATATTTCCTTCTCACAGGAACCACAGTCTCTGTGTTTCTGCTATTAGTTTTCTGGCAAGCTAGGGCCTAAATGCCACTGCTTGTGCCATAGTACTTAAAGCATGGTCTGTGGCTTTTGTCTTCCAGTTCTCACTTTCCAACTCTATGGGGTAATATGCTACTTCATATGGGGTCACCTGGTACCTCAAATATGCTACAGTTTCTTCCACTGTAAAATGGGGCTAATAATAGCCCCTATCTGAGAGAGTTTTTATAAGGATCAAATGAGAAAATAACCATAAAAAAAGTGCTTAGCACAGTGCCTGACACATAGTAGGCACTTGCTTATCTTCTTCTACCCTTCTCTTCCCTACCTGCTGGCATGACTCTACAAAGAGTTAGATTGTACTTAATGGTGACTCGACACCATTATTCCTCCCCTATATTGAATGTATACTAGGCAGAGTTATCTCTAATTACTGCTTTATTGATAGGTAATATGAAGCTGGATGGTCTACTTATTTGTGTTCTTTAAGAATTCATTCATACCCTCATTGCCTAAAAAATAAAAAAAGGAGAATTCATTCAAGTGCTCTAAGGTTTAGAGCTGAAAGAGGCTTTGGAAAATGTCTAGCCTACTTAGAGATGGGGAAACTGAGGTTGGGAGAGAGAAGTTAAGTAACTGCCCAAGGTCATATGGCTAGTAAAGAAGTTAACATGGGTTTTGAGTCCAGGGTTAGGGTTAGGGTTAGGGTTAGGGTTAGACTATGTAACTCTTTCCTCTCTACTAGGCTGCCTCTGACTACACATGCACATGCATACTGTATATCTAATTGTATGTGCATATGCATATCTCTCTGTGTATATATCTTATCTATACATGCATATGGATCATAAATCAGGTTCAGAAAAAAGAATGAGTCACATTTTAACAAAGAGACAGACTTGGTGGATTTTTGTGGAAATAGATAAGTAAGTGTTCAGGGAGATGGGGAATCTAGGGCATGTGGAGTTGATAGTAACTTACAACAGAAGCACGTGGCAGTGGCAGATATATATTTGTATTTGGCCTGAGAAGGTAAACAGTGGTGTGAAATCCAATTCCTTTGTGGAGAAGGGGAGATTGAATTTTTCAGAACCCAGTCTTCTAGGCAGAGGAGGGAGATTTCCAGGACAATGCCAATTACAAGAAATGTCTTTTGGGTTATTCCAAGTTAGAGAATAGAAGGAGGATTAGCTCTTTCAGAGAAATTGGGGGACTTAAAAGGGGAAAAGTGGTGTGGGAACGCTATCCAGGCACAAAACAGACACAACCCCTTGGCAAGAAACTGCTTAATACAAATTCCTGTTCTGTATTCTTAATGAGGCAATAGCTCTGTCACTTAAAAAGGCCCCATTAAAGTGCCTCTACAATCTTTCCCCTCAAAAACTACTGATACCAGGATAACTTAATTCCATAGATTTATTGCTGCCCTTTCTAGGTCCAACGTTGTCTAGTACACCACTGCCTTTTTTTACATTCTCCCATAGCAATAACCACCACCACCACCACCACCACCACCACCACCACCACCACCCCTAACCCAACTACAAAAGATTTTGAAACAGGCTGAAAAATGCTTACTATCTAGAAGAGGTAATGCAGAGCTTCTGTTCTGTGCATCAGCCTCAATAAAAGTTGCACATTTGCAAACACATGAGAATTACCTTATGAATTACTACCCTCATTGACTGCTATATCCTCTTAGGGAACCAGAATTCAGCTTTTATTCCAAATAATAATTTTACCCAGGGGAATAGGCTGTTTGGAATGATTGTGGCAGTAGCATGGATATTGCTATTTGTAAGGCCGGGGCTCGGTGTCATGTACTACTCTAAATACTAATGGAAGAATAAGCTGTTATGAAGACACTTTGTAAATATTTTTCCCCTTACATATACAGAAACTGAATTTTACTAGGCATTTTAAAAATGATAATGACCAAATATACCCCTCACTTATTAGTCTTGGGGCATATGGATAATGATCACAGCAAAGGAAAGGCTTTGCTGTTAGAGTTTACAGAACAGTGGACAAAATCCATCATGGCTCCTCCACAGACATCTTGAGTAAAAGAAGAAAAGATGGTATCTTCACACTGGGGGAGGGCAAGGAGATGGACAAGTGGGCAAGAGGGGGCAGGGGAAAGGGTTGACACAGAACGGCATACTTTGCTTTGGAAATTAAATGTGGTAGATGGATTGGTGTATTCTGTGGCTATAGCCCTTTAGTCTACTAGGCCCCACCCCTCTCAAGACTCCCTATGGTATTATTTATACAATTTATCAGTCATGAAGAATGCTCCCCTGTTCCAAAACCCTGTTACTCCAGTATTATAGTATTAAACTCAGAGGAAATTTATAGGCAGCGAATGCATTAAATAAAAGAAGATGAATAATACCAAAAAAGGAATTCTTTGTCAGGTGTGGGTTGAAGTATTTGGCCACTGAGGTATCTTCCAATTCTATGATTCTTCATAAAATTATTTTTTGTTTGTTTGTTTTGGGTTCTTTTTTGGGGGGGGGGCAGGGCAATGAGGGTTAAGTGACTTGCCCAGGGTCACACAGCTAGTTAAGTGTCAAGTGTCTGAGGCTGGATTTGAACTCAGGTACTCCTGAATCCAGGGCCGGTGCTTTATCCACTATGCCACCTAGCTGCCCCCTCTTCATAGTATTATACTATGATTCTTCATACATAGCAGCAGGGAGGTGATGATGGGTAATTGAAGGCCATGTTAATGAGATATAATCTCTGAAAGTTTCTACCTAACTGGAAAGTCTTCAAATACGGGCCTGGTTTTAGACTGTTTATCTGCTAAGACTATTGGACTAGAGCATAGTCGTCTTCTATCCTTATCTTACAACACCTTGATATCATCTTAATCATTTCTTTCTTCAATCTCATCTCCTCTCTTGTCTAACAGATTGCCCTCATTACCATTCCCTCTCTCTGTAGTCTTCAATGTTTTCCTATCTAGTATTTCTTCTTTGCTGTCTATAAACATGTTCAAGTTTCCCTAAGTCATACAAAAATAAAACAAAACAAAAACAGAAACCTCACTAGAGCCTACCATCCACACCAACTGTCATCCTATACCTCTCTTTCCTTTATTAGCCAAGCTCCTTAAAAATCCATCTACATTTGATGCCTCCACTTTTTCTCCTCTCTCTTTTGTTACTTCTCTGAAAGCTGGCTCCTCCTCACCTCATCACTTAATTAAAACTGCTTTCTGCAAAGATAACAGAAAATCTCTCAAGATGACAAATCTAATATTCTCTTCTCATTTTCTATCATTAGAAGTCTACTTCTCTGGTTAAGCAATCTCTTTTCAGGTCCCCTTATTAATAACGTAAATATTCAGGGAAGTGAAAAAGATAAAGTTCAGACATTTTAGTCTAAACTAATTGGTTAGGTACTTTCCTGGTCTTGGATATTTACATTATGCTTTAATGTTGGCAAGAAATTTTGTATACATTATCTTATTTGATTCTTATAACAGCTCTGTGATATAGTTGTTATAGTCATTATTAACCCCATTTTACAGAAAGGACATGGAGACTGAGGCATCGTAATTGTCCCAGCCATAGTCATAGATCTTGTAATAACCAAAGGCAGGATTTTAACCTTGTTCTCTCCTGATTCTTGGACTAATGCTTTTTCCCCATTATATCACACTGTCCTCCATTGTCCAATAGATGGCATGGCATGGCAGGAAGTGGCAGGAGCTAAGAATCATAGTGAAATATCATCTTCCTGTATACCTCAATTTCTAATCATTATATCTTGGCAACAGCATGAGTAACAACTGGAATTTACTCAACTGTGTCCTTAATCTCTGCCATTCTCTTAGGAACTGCTGGTACTATATAATGGGCATACTCCCGTCATCACCACTCTAGATGTTGTCCTACTAAAATGTAAATTCCCTGAAGGCAAGGGCTGTCTCTTGGTTAAATACTCGAATACTTAGCATTTATGGGTTTTCATCTACTTTCATATATAATATAGTTATCTGCATATATGCTTTATCCCTCTACTCTACCGTTAACCTGCCCAAAGGTTTTCTGAATCTTAATCTATTATAGAAATGTGACATATTTTCATTACAGCACTGTATAGAATGGAATCTAACACACATTGTCTCCTCCAATAGAATGTTAAATCCTTAAGAGTACGTACTGTTTTATTTGTGTTCATATCTGTAGCTTCTAATACAGTGTAAAACACATAGCAGGTGTTTAATAAAGACTTGCTGGGGAGCTAGGTGGCACAGTAGATAGAGCACTGGCCCTGGAGTCAGGAGTACCTTAGTTCAAATCCGGCCTCAGACACTTAACACTTACTAGCTGTGTGACCCTGGGCAAGTCACTTAACCCCAATTGCTTCACTAAAAAAAAAAAAAAAAGACTTGCTTATTGGTTGATTGAAAAGCTCTGGCTTTTCTGAACACATGTTTTTTATTCTCCAGAATAAAATAAACTTGCCTGGTCACCATTTTATATCGTCTTCTATTAAAATGTAAAGTCTTGAAGGGAAGGGATTTTCTTTTTTAAATACTCATATCCCCAGCACTTGTTTTTTTCATAATTCATTCATTTTATAATTATCCAGCATATGCTACAAGAATATAAACTACACAAAAGTTTTATATATCTTAATGTATTATAGAAATGAGCTATTATTGTCATCATAATATCACTGTATTATTATTTTTCCTTCACTAAAGTCCTCCTATGTTACCCCATCTTTGCTCAGAAGTAATCCTGGGGTCTCAAAAGATAGTCCTAAGAAGCACCAAATCTTGCAGTTCCTACAGTTAGAAAGGAACTGCATGCTATGGGTTAGTTACAGCCATACTTCATGTAGACTATGTGAGGTTCAACCTAAATAATTTGTTTTATTTTTATTTCTATTTAATTCTTTAAAAAACATTTATTTATTTATTTTTAAAATTTTAAACTTTTAAATTTAATTTTTAATTTATGGGATAAATTAGCACTCCCATAACTTAGTATAATTTTTTGGGGGGGTGAGGCAATTGGGGTTAAGTGACTTGCCCAAGGTCACACAGCTAGTAAGTGTTAAGTGTCTGAGGCCAAATTTGAACTCAGGTCCTCTTGAATCCAGGGCCAGTGCTTTATTCACTGTGCTATGTATCTGCCCCCATAGTATAATTTAAAAAAATTATTGCACATGAAACTGCAAATCTTTTATGTACAACTTGCTATTCCTTTAAAATGTATAATAAAGTTATGTAAATTTTTTCTCCTTCCCCCTTTTCTCTCCTCACCTCCACCCTGGAGATGGCTAGCATTAGACACAAATGTGTATGTGTACATGCATGTGTGAACATATGCATAAACATGATTGCATATGTGCACAAATATGTGTATATGTGTGTACATGTAAAACCATTCTACATAGACATGTATTTATCAGTTCTTTCTCTGGATATAGATAACATCTTTATTCTGTATGTCCTTTGTAGTTAATTTTTGTATTTATAATAGTCAAAATGACTTCTTATAATTATTATAATAGTCTAACTGACTTAGGTCATTTTGAAGAGGGTTGCCATCAAAATAGCCATTGGGTGATGAACCTTCAACAACAACAACCCAGAAAGACTTTCTCAAGACTTAGAAGGACTACAGTTTGCATGGGTGAAAGACATAGCCCAACACTGATGGAATCATAGTTCCTTAAAGTATTATTCTTATCACTTTTATTATCATATAACTTTTTCATCTTGCCAAGCTTGTAGGAAAAAGCACTCTACCACACAGCAAGCACTTAATAAATGGCCGTTGTTTTTGTTTTTCTAAATTGAATTGTTTCACATTTAAATATCCTAGGAAGCAATCTTGAATGCCAACTTATTAGAACATTTATCGATACAACACTTCTTTCTTTTTTTTTTTTTTTTTAGTGAGGCAATTGGGGTTAAGTGACTTGCCTAGGGTCACACAGCTAGTAAATGTTAAGTGTCTGAGGCTGGATTTGAACTCAGGTACTCCTGACTCCAGGGCCGGTGCTCTATCCACTGCGCCACCTAGCTGCCCCTACAACACTTATTTCTTATCTACTGTGTACAAATTTGGCACCTACTATCTCCCCAAGATAGTCATTGAAACCTTAGCTTAAGAGAATGCAATTTTCTATCTCAGGGTGAAAAAGCACTAATACAAGTATTAAATAGTTACCATGTCCTTGATTTCAATGATTATTATTGCATCCTTCCAATTAATAGAACATTTAGTACAGAACACATTGTAATGAGGTACACAACACCTCTTGAGTGACAGCCCAGAACTGTACCCACTCCTCCAGGGTGAAAAAAATTCTTAGCAAGCCTGAAGTGATGAAATCCTTTGGTGTTAGTATGAAGCCCAAAGGGGTTAGCATTCATTGTCTAGTGTTACCACAGGGTCGTTGCCATTTTCTTAGCTGGGAAAAGTCTTTTAAATCTACTTTTAGACATGGCCAGTGACTGGCAGATGGAACAACTGATTAGGCATGGTAGATGAACATAGTGGATATTTGTATTGCTTTTGTGATTAAGAGGTGGTAAAATCCCCAAGGAAGAAGAAGTCCATACTCTGGATTAATATATAGGTCCCCTACTTAAATGAAGGGCCATATGACTACTCCCCTGCCACTCAAGGCTCTTTCTATCAATTTTGGGTTATGGAAGTTTTTGCTTAGTTTCTGTCTCCTCCTGAGGAAAGTGGTAGGAACAACAAAGCTACACTTCATACTTCTGTCCAAGAAAATCGGTCCAAGTATCTTCATATGTCATTTCACAGTTTATCTGTAAAATGGGGATAGTAATAGCACCTATATCACAGAGTTGTTGTGGGATAATATATATTAAGTGAGTTGAAAACCTCACGTAAATGTTATGGAATCATCACATTTGAGAGCTCAAAGAGATCTCAGAAGTCATTTGATTCAACCCATATACAAGAGAAGTCTCTAATGTAACATGCTCAATTAGTGGTTATCAAGTCAACTATTATTATTAACGAAAAGAGATCATCCAATGCCTTAGGCAGATCCCCTATAGAGTATTTATGCAAAGACATGGGAATCTTCACACACAAGATGAGGAGAGATGTACGTGTGTTAACATCTGATCTAGATGAAGCAGTACGGTATTATGTGGTCATCTAGTGCCACTCAGATCCAAAAAGGAACAACTACTATATAACTCCCAACAAGTGGCTTTCCAGCTTCTATTTGAGGCCCTCCAAAGATGGGGGAGACCACCACCTCTTCAGGCAGTTTAGTAGATAGCTTTCATGTTGGCAAGTTGTTTTGTTGTTGTTTTTTAATAATATCAAACCTGAGTGGTATTTTTCTCAATTTCCACTGTGGTAAGATTATTGGAATTTGGCTGATTGATTGGGATGACACCTGGCCTGCCCTGAGTGATGTGTGCTGCTAATGTCAGCAGGAGAAACAACTCTCCACAGGCAGTTTTGAAGGACCTCCCCTTCTGGGGGAGGAAGAGTAAACACTCGCTGAGGGGAGCTCAGTCTCTTCCAAAGTGACTTTCTTCCCAGTGGTATGAGCAGCAGGAGCAGGAGACTAATTGAATTAATTGACTGCTGATTAGCCTACTTCAAGTTAACTAGATTGTAATCACACCTGGCTAGACCTTAAGAAAGTATTGTTCTCAGAAGCTAAGGACTTTGAAATCAACTGGAAACCACCTTCAAGTCCAGTGAACCAATGGATTTGGATGATGCTAACCAATCAACTTGAAGCAGTGTGTAAGGACTACCTCTGCTCCAGATCTATGAAAAAGCTTCCACATTCAGTTTGAGGGAGTTCATGTTGAAGCAGGCTCGTGGCGGAGGACTTGAGGAAGAACCTGACCACACTGGAACTCTAGGTTAGATAGGCCTTTTCTTAACTTTCTGAACTCCACGTGAATACCCGGTATGCTTTAATAAATGCTTAATGCCTAAAGACTGGTGCTAAAGCTTCTAATTTAAGGCGACCACACATTTAGATTTTAAACATCACATCACCTGTTGGTCCTAGCTTTGCCATTCAGATCTAACAGTGACAGCAATATTGTTTTAAGAATAACTTTGAATGAATAAGTCATTTTGACTATTATAAATACCCAAATTACCTACAAAGTACATAAGAAAAAAATTACTTGCATTCAGAGAAAGAACTGATAAATAGAAGTATGTATAGAATGATCGTGTACATGTGTGTGTGTGTGTGTGTGTGTGTGTGTTTGTGTTTGTGTGTGTGTGTGATGGTAGTCATCTGGGAGTGCGGGTAGGAAAAAGAAGAGCAAATGAGAAATTTACACAACTTTATTATATATTTAAAAGGAATAGCTAATTGTACATAATAGATTTTCAGTTTCATGTGCAATCATCTTTTCATTATACTAATGTGATAGAAATATTTATTATACTTCATGATGTAAAAATAAAATAAATAATTAAAAATTAACTAGAATAAATCAGGTTCCTCTTCCATATGACAATCCTTTCAAATACTTGAAGACATATATCATCTCACCCTATTGAAACTTCTCTTCCACAGGCTAAATATTCCTGGTTCCTTCAACCTTTCCCAAATGATTCAACTTTGCTGAGATCAAAAATCTTTGATGTATCAAAATATCTGTCTGGCTATGGAGATCACAGCATTTAAAGTTGGTTCCTTTATGTGACTCAAATGTGATTTTGGGTGCAATGGGAAGTTCTCTCTCTCTCTCTTCCTAAGTACCAATAATTGCTTTATTGGTCCAATAGAGGGAAATATTACATCAAATACCAATCTTTAGGGCTATTACAGCTGAAGTAGAACAAAATGAGGATAAATTATATTGTTGGATCCAGAAAAGTCTATGGCTGTGCATGGTGCTGAATGATATTTTATGGTAAAAAGAATAAAAGGGTTCTTAAAATCAGCTTCCCAAGCACAAGATATGGAAGGCATGGCTTGGTAGCAGCTCCTCAGAAAGAGAATTGGGGTGGTTAGTGAGCTGCAAGCTAAAGACCTATGGTGGGATAAGAGAGTAAAAAAAAAAGAAGAATGTGAACTCAAACTGCATTAAGAGAAAGACAGTGGATGGAACAAAAGAAGTGACAATCCCATTTTACTTGGTCCTCATCAAAAC